>NC_056731.1:1018684954-1018984954 GCF_019279795.1 Protopterus annectens | reverse complement strand
ATCCATTGTTGTTCTAATTCTTCAGTGTGGTTTTCTACGTCACCACCTCTGTTTGTCCTTACTATTTGTTGTAAGATTAAAAATTTAAAACAATGGCTACTGTCTGTATTCAGGACATGATTAGCTAGAGCATTTGATTGCTTCGGGTTCCGTATGTCCCTTATATGTTCTAACATTCTTTCTTTAAAGCTCCTATTTGTTTTGCCTACATAATAGGCATGGCATGCTTAGCAAAAACAAAAATAAACATTGACACTTTTACAATCATAATAATTCTTCGTATACAGTTTAAAACATTTCACAGGATAAATGTACTCATTTTTAGTGTAGACATGCTGACAAGCAGCACAATTCCTGCACGGGAAGGTGCCCTGTCTGTTTGAAAGATTTTTTCTAAAAGACTGATTTTCTCTATTACAGAGCTGCTGCTTTAAAGTCACATTATTTCTAAAACTGAAGTTTGGGGTGTCACCAACTGTGGAAACCAGACCTGGTATTTCATGTAATAGGTGCCAATTCTTTTTAATAATTTCCGTATACTTATTGATGTCACTTGCAAATCTAAAAACTATTCTAAACTTATTTCTATCAATACTTGTATCATAAGGTATACTTGTATCAGCACTATAAGAGCTCATGTATGGTTTACATATTGTAGATCTCAATTTCCATGCATCTGCTATCACTCTAGTGATTTCTGAGCTAGAATAGCCTCTTGTTTGAAATTCATCTTGTAACTTATTTAAAGCAACTACTGCCTCTTCATCATTATTATGTAGGTGTAGGGTTCTATAGACTTGTCCTTTGAGGACATTTCTAGGTATGTGTCTCGGGTGCATACTTGACCTGTGCAGACAGGCATTGGTTCTTGTAGATAATACTGGTTCTTATCTGCTTTAAATCAGTAAGGTTGACACTCACATCCAAGATATCAACACATGTATCAGAAAAAGTAATAGTAAACTTCAAAAAGTCTGTAGTACTATGCAGGTAATCAATGAAATTACTGATATTTTCACCATGCCCTTTCCACAAGACAAAAACATCATCCACAAAATGGACGTACCAGAGAATGTAGCCAAAAAATGGGTTAACATCTGACAAAACATATTGTTCTTCCCATCGTACTAGTGATAGATTGGCGTAGCTATTTGCACACGAAGTGCCCATAGCCATGCCAATCTTCTGTAGAAAAAAATTGACCCTGAAAAGCTACAATATTATTTTCAAGTATAATCTCCAATAGTGCACAAACTGGCATAATCTTATTAGTAGTCAACTTCTTATTCATATCGAGGAATTCTCTTATTTTATCAATACCCCGAACATTTGGAATACTAGTAAAAAGAGATTCAATGTCCATGGTAAGGAATACAAATTCTTCATCATTATCAATGGTTTCCATTCTATTTTGCAACTGCTGTAAAAACATTTTTGTGTCTCTAAGAACTGTATAACAACTATCCAAGAACTCAGGTAAAATGCCTTCTACAAAATAGATAGAGGCTCAGTGCACCATCCTGCTCCTGATACGATGGGGCGTAAAGGAGGAACCGTGGGATGTTTATGGATTTTAGGGAGTCCATAGATCCTAGGAACTAGAGGTTTTTGTACTGAAAAATAATTAAATAAGGATTCATCAAGTAATCCTGTAATCAGTAAATCAAACACTAAAAAAGACACTTTATTAGTGATAGCAATTACAGCTGTTTTTGTCAGCATTTGATAGGTACAAGTATCTAGTAGCAAAACCTTCATCTGGTTAACATATAAATCTTTGTCCACTAACACAATTTTACCACCTTTATCTGCTTGTTTAATAATAAGAGAATGTAAATCCTGCAATTCATGTAGAGCCCTATATTCTTCTGTATTTAAATTATGAAAGGTGCAGCCTTGCGTACCAGAAGTATAAGCTTCATTAAAAGCATTTTCACAGATATCTAAAAATCTTTGTATGCCTGGAGGGGTGGGGGGTACAAAAGTGCTAGGTTTCTTGTATATATTTACATTGACATTTTCATTATTACGAAACATGCATTTTAATGATAAATTCCTACTAAGCAATTTCAAGTCTACAGAAGATTGACGTGGCTATGGGCACTTCATGTGCAAATAGCTATGCCAATCTATCACTAGTACGAAGGGAAGAACAATATGCTTTGTCAGATGTTAACCCATTTTTTGGCTACATTCTCTGGTACGTCCGTTTCTTGGATGATGTTTTTGTCTTGTGGAAAGGGCATGGTGAAGATATCAGTAATTTCATTGATTACCTGCATAGTACTACAGACTTTTTGAAGTTTACTTTTACTTTTTCTGATACATGTGTTGACTTCTTGGATGTGAGTGTCACCCTTACTGATTTAAAGCAGATAAGTACCAGTATTTATCACAAACCTACAAGAACTAATGCCTGTCTGCACAGGTCAAGCATGCACCCGAGACACATACCTAGAAATGTCCTCAAAGGACAAGTCTATAGAACCCTACACCTACATAATAATGATGAAGAGGGAGTAGTTGCTTTAAATAAGTTACAAGACGAATTTCAAACAAGATGCTATTCTAGCTCAGAAATCACTAGAGTGATAGCAGATGCATGGAAATTGAAATCTACAAGATGTAAACCATACATGAGCTCTTATAGTGCTGATACAAGTATACCTTATGATACAAGTATTGATAGAAGTAAGTTTAGAATAGTTTTTAGATTTGCAAGTGACATCAATAAGTATATGGAAATTATTAAAAAGAATTGCACCTATTACATGAAATACCAGGTCTGGTTTCCACAGTTGGTGATACCCCAAACTTCAGTTTTAGAAATAATGTGTCTTTAAAGCAGCAGCTCTGTTATAGAGAAAATCAGTCTTTTAGAAAAAATCTTTCAAACAGACAGGGCACCTTCCCGTGCAGGAATTGTGCTGCTTGTCAGCATGTCTAAACTAAAAATGAGTACATTCATTATGTGAAATGTTTTAAACTTTATACGAAGAATTATTATTATTGTAAAAGTGTCGATGTTGTTTATTTTTGTTTTTGCCAAGCATGCCATGCCTATTACATAGGCAAAACAAATAGGAGCTTTAAAGAAAGAATGTTAGAACATATAAGGGACATACGGAACCAAAAGCAATCAAATGCTCTAGCTAATCATGTCCTGAATACAGACAATAGCCATTGTTTTAAATTTTTAATCTTACAACAAATAGTAAGGACAAACAGAGGTGGTAACGTAGAAAACCACACTGAAGAATTAGAACAACAATGGATCACTAAATTACAAGCAGATAGATATCCTGGTTTGAATGGCTGCACCTCATTAGTTCCTTACCTTAAGGCCAGGCGCCTTAAACACTAAAACATGAGTTTTTTTATATATATATATATATATATATTTCATTGTACTATTATGGTTATATGTGTGTGTATATGTATATACATATATATATATATATATATATATATATATATATATATATATATGTATATACATATATTTTAATAACCATCAGGGATGACACCCCCCCTTTTATAAATATTAATATTTTTTAAATATTATTGTTTTTAAATACTATTGTTTTTAAATATTATTGTGTGTAAATACACACCTTTCTATATATTTTATGCATTTTTCTTATGGATATTGATATATGTTCTTATGTTAGTGGAGTAATATCTCTTTAAATTGTGATGTCATACTAATTGTCCTAGTATTTAACCAAGCATCAGTTGTAGTGATGTGGTCTGATGAAGCAACATTAAGTTGTGAAAGCGCCACCGCTTGTCTTCTGCAATAAAATACAGTGACTGATTTCCAGTGTGTAACTTTGGTGCCTTAATTTACTTTTGCTGTTGTTGTGTGTTTTGGGCACCTCAGTGTACCTGCAGCCGTTTGGTTTTTGCATATTCAGTTCCTATTTTCTATTCGGCTAAGGACACACTTCACGTGGATATAATATGGACATGGATACCAACCAAGAATCATCTAATGAGCATCGTCGATTTTTAAAGCTTCTTGAAGTACCAGTGAATCCATTATTAAATGCTGATGTACTGGCAAATACAATGGATATTGGTTCAGAGATGGAAAAAATGCTTGAGTTTCAGGCACAATATAGGGGGCTAGAAAACCTTCTATATAAGTACAAACGACTACAATGGCAAAGACTACACCTACAAGCTTCATTGGAAGCTAAAGTAATACCTCGAGGTCTACGTATCTTAAATATGCCAACTTATGGGAATACATATCCTGAACTCTTACGTAAGTGGCAAGAATTGAATTTATCTTTTAGCTCCAAGTATATGGAGCTCCTTATAGAGTTTTTTACACCTCTTGAAACTGAGCTCAAAACTGAAATTGTGAAACTAGAAAACCAGATATCTGTAACCTTTCCTGCTACTATCACCCTTAATAAAATGGGCCAGTTGCATGAAAGCATTAGTGCCTATGAGAAAAAGCTTCAAAATGTTAAATTAAATAAATTAAACAAAGATAAAACTGATTTTAGCAACAATAATGTCTTCTCATGGCCGATAGACCCTATAAATAGAACCCCTTTGTATAATCATGCTACAGTGAACAGAGGAACTAGTAGGACACTAAATACTGAGACACAGGCTTCCACTTCCTGTTTTAAAGCTACTGAGATGAGGGAAAGCATGGCAATACAACAAACTGACCAAGAACATGTAAATTCTAGTGTTCCTACTCTCCAAGTTGTATCCTTTGCTTCTATAGTGAATGGGAATACATCTACATGGAATGTGGATAAAAATTCGAAGTCAGAAGAACAAAGGAATGCATACAATATAGGTAAGACTCCAATAGACACTTCTCAAGCAAATGCTACAGATACTAGTGTTTTTTTAGAGAATTTGAAAGTGGGAGAATTCACTTTGAAAGCAGCTCTTCCATTCAGAGCTCGAGCCAAAAGCAATCCCAATATGGGAAAGACAGCAAGGGAAAATCAAATGGACAGAACTGCACACTTTTCAAAGAAAAGGAGGATGTAAAAACTGATCTTATTGTTAACATTTCTTCCTTTACTCTAACTAATGAACAAAACAGTTTGCTTAATAAGGGTTTGTCTTTTATACCTGCCAAGAAGGCAAATTTAACTGAAATGCTAACAGACTTGAAATTGCTTGGTAGGAATTTATCATTAAAATGCATGTCTCGTAATAATGAAAATGTCAATTTAAATATATACAAGAAACCTAGCACTTTTGTACCCCCCACCCCTCCAGGCATACAAAGATTTTTAGATATCTGTGAAAATGCTTTTAATGAAGCTTATACTCCTGGTACGCAAGGCTGCACCGTTCATAATTTAAATACAGAAGAATATAGGGCTCTACATGAATTGCAGGATTTACATTCTCTTATTATTAAACAAGCAGATAAAGGTGGTAAAATTGTATTAATGGACAAAGATTTATATGTTAACCAGATGAAGGTTTTGCTACTAGATACTTGTACCTATCAAATGCTGACAAAAAAAGCTGTAATTGCTATCACTGATAAAGTGTCTTTTTTAGTGTTTGATTTACTGATTAGAGGATTAATTGATGAATCCTTATTTAATTATTTTTCAATACAAAAACCTCTAGTTCCTAGGATCTATGGACTCCCTAAAATCCATAAACATCCCACGGTTCCTCCTTTACGCCCCATCGTATCAGGAGCAGGATGGTGCACTGAGCCTCTATCTATTTATGTAGAAGGCATTTTACATGAGTTCTTGGATAGTTGTTATACAGTTCTTAGAGACACAAAAATGTTTTTACAGTGGTTGCAAAATAGAATGGAAACCATGGATAATGATGAAGAATTTGTATTCCTTACCATGGACATTGAATCTCTTTTTGCTACTATTCCAAATGTTTGGGGTATTGATAAAATAAGAGAATTCCTCGATATGAATAAGAAGCTGACAACTAATAAGATTATGCTAGTCTGTGCACTATTGGAGATTATACTTGAAAATAATATTGTAGCTTTTCAGGATCAATTTTTTTCTACAGAAGATTGGCGTGGCTATGGGCACTTCGTGTGCAAATAGCTACGCCAATCTATCACTAGTACGATGAGAAGAACAATATGTTTTGTCAGATGTTAACCCATTTTTTGGCTACATTCTCTGGTACGTCCGTTTCATGGATGATGTTTTTGTCTTGTGGAAAGGGCATGGTGAAAATATCAGTAATTTCATTGATTACCTGCATAGTACTACAGACTTTTTGAAGTTTACTTTTACTTTTTCTGATACATGTGTTGATTTCTTGGATGTGAGTGTCACCCTTACTGATTTAAAGCAGATAAGAACCAGTATTTATCACAAACCTACAAGAACTAATGCCTGTCTGCACAGGTCAAGCATGCACCCGAGACACATACCTAGAAATGTCCTCAAAGGACAAGTTATTGAACCCTACGCCTACATAATAATGATGAAGAGGTAGTAGTTGCTTTAAATAAGTTACAAGACGAATTTCAAACAAGAGGCTATTCTAGCTCAGAAATCACTAGAGTGATAGCAGATGCATGGAAATTGAGATCTACAAGATGTAAACCATACATGAGCTCTTATAGTGCTGATACAAGTATACCTTATGATACAAGTAATGATAGAAATAAGTTTAGAATAGTTTTTAGATTTGCAAGTGACATCAATAAGTATACGGAAATTATTAAAAAGAATTGGCACCTATTATATGAAATACCAGGTCTGGTTTCCACAGTTGGTGATACCCCAAACTTCAGTTTTAGAAATAATATGTCTTTAAAGCAGCAGCTCTGTTATAGAGAAAATCAGTCTTTTAGAAAAAATCTTTCAAACAGACAGGGCACCTTCCCATGCAGGAATTGTGCTGCTTGTCAGCATGTCTAAACTAAAAATGAGTACATTCATCCTGTGAAATGTTTTAAACTTTATACGAAGAATTATTATGATTGTAAAAGTGTCAATGTTGTTTATTTTTGTTTTTGCCAAGCATGCCATGCCTATTATGTATGGAAAACAAATAGGAGCTTTGAATAAAGAATGTTAGAACATATAAGGGACATACGGAACCAGAAGCAATCAAATGCTCTAGCTAATCATGTCCTGAATACAGACAGTAGCCATTGTTTTAAATTTTTAATCTTACAACAAATAGTAAGGACAAACAGAGGTGGTGACTTTGAAAACCTTACAAGCAGATAGATATCCTGGTTTGAATGGCTGCACCTCATTAGTTCCTTACCTTAAGGCCAGGTGACTTAAACACTAAAACATGAGTTTTTTTATATATATATATATTTCATTGTACTATTATGGTTATATGTGTGTATATATATATATATATATATATATATATATATATATATATATATATATATATATATATATATATATATATATATAGTTTAATAACCTTCAGGGATGACACCCCCCCCCCTTTTTAAATATTAATATTTTTTTAAATATTATTGTTTTTAAATATTATTGTTTTTAAATATTATTGTGTGTAAATACACACCTTTCTATATATTTTATGCATTTTTCTTATGGATATTGATATATGTTCTTATGTTAGTGGAGTAATATCTCTTTAAATTGTGATGTCATACTAATTGTCCTAGTATTTAACCAAGCATCAGTTGTAGTGATGTGGTCTGATGAAGCAACATTAAGTTGTGAAAGCGCTTACCGTTTGTCTTCTGCAGTAAAGTACTGTGACTGATTTCCAGTGTGTAACTTTGGTGCCTTAATTTACTTTTGCTGTTGCTGTGTGTTTTGGGCACCTCAGTGTACCTGCAGCCATTTGGTCTTTGCATCTTCAGGGATTATGCTGTGCCTGCAGGGTTTCCATGAGATGCTTTGCATAGACTTATCAACATTCCTTCATACAGGCTGACCACCGCAATACTGTCATGGTTTAGTGGTTCAGTACTTTAACTATAGTGCACAGTATCCTGGGTTCGAGGTCCATCACTGCTTTATATTTTCATACTGAGCAGACCAGACTGCTTAAGGGCAAGTTAAGCAAATATGAGCATGTTGGCTTTTGTTAAGCTATGCCCTACTTAGACCAGGCTTGTCCAACATTTCTCAATATTCACCAACATTGCTGGACGTTGCCCAATATTACTCAACATTAACCACAGTTGTGCTAGTTGGTTAGTGCGATTTTGTTTGCATATGCTACATGGTGGTAAATGCTGTTTAGTACTGCTTTATATTGCTTAACACATGGCAATCATGCCTCAGGTGGTGCTGCAGGTCTGCCTACGTCGGATGCACATACTACATTCCCTGTACATGTTTGAAAGCAGGTAGTGTCAACTTAGGCATCCCTTTTACTATATGTGCAAGTCAGAGAGAGGTATCATTTCCAGAGTTACTACTGAGCCAGTGTATGTGCTATGTGTTGCCTCTTTGCCAAGGCCAAAGCATACTGGGCATGCCTCCTTCTGCCTACTGGGGCAGGCTCAGGTTGTTCTTCCTCCGAGTCATGCTCTGCCTGTGATGGCCTTGGCAATGGCGGGGGGCTGTTTGGCCCAGGCCTATGCTGGTCCTGCTGCAGCTGTTTTCGCAGGATCATATTATGTAGCATAGCACATAGCATGACAATTTGTGTACATGTAGTTGGTGGGTACTGCAAGGCTCCACCAGATGTGTCCAGGTACCGGAACCGTGACTTGAGTAGCCCAAACACATGCTCGATTACATTACGTGTTTGTGCGTGTGCCTCATTATGGCGTTCCTGTTCAAGTGTGTGTGCGTTTCTGATGGGTGTCATCAGCCACGGCTCCAGTGCATAGCTAGCATCCGCCACTAGGTGACCATGTGGGATGTCGCCATTGGCAAATGTCTGGTACAGCTGCGTCAGATGCCAGATATGGGAATCATGGTAGCTTCCAGGGCAGCCAGCACACACATTCAGTATTATGCCCTCGACATCACACATGACCTGGCAGTTGATGGAGGGGAAGCCCTTGTAGTTGAAGTAGACCCTACCCCGCTCACCGGCTGAGGCTTTGAAGCATATGTGCGTGCAGTCTATTGCACCCACTACCTCAGGGTATTCCGCTATTTGCTGGAAGAGACGCATATTTCTGGCCAATACCTCACAGGAATTGGGGAAATATACATGATCACCGACATGTGCTGACATGGCATCTAGGAATTGGTGCAGTAACCTGGATGCTGATGCCTGTGATATCCCCATCATATCACCAGTTGGTATCTGGAAGGTACCTGTTGCTAATATTCTTAGGCCAACACATACCTTGGTTTCCACTGGGATGGGTTCCCCTCTGTTGGTTCTGTGTGTGAGGCGTGGCCTGCACAGCTCAACAATTTGCTGCAGGAGGTCTCTGTCCACTCTATAGCGCTCCACTATCTCCAGCTTATGTAGCCCCTGGTAGGTTACCCTGGGCCTGTACACTATTCTCCGTCTTCTCACTGTGGGTTGTCCAGCAGCATTTCCATTGTCACAACCCTCAGCATGTTGCATATGTCGCCTTATAACAGCAATGGCAGCCCCTAATATTTCTTTGTCTCAGTAAAGCTTTTTCAGTTTTCACTTCTATTAGCTTACTGCAGTGTCTGTTGTGAGAAACATAATGGACTGTTGTTTGCAGAGTTTTAAGTGCTAGGCTGGGCTGGGCTAGTGTACTGCCTGTGTAATTGCCTGATTCTGATTGTTTTCATCTGCTAGCTCTGCTAGTCCTCCCTGGTAGCTTCCTACTGTTTGTTGTGCTTTCTTTTTCCTTTCTGTTTCCTCGGGGGGGGGGGGGCAGTGCTGTGCACACAAGAGCAAACACGCTCACAGCAGCTCACACACATGCACACATGCTTACACAGACTAAAACTTGCTTATTCAGGTTAAAACGTGTGCACACCAGTGCAAACGCACTTACAACTCTTTAAACAGCCATATACATGCTTACTCCGGCTTAAACACGTGCGCTCATGCTTACATGCACGCACTCTGTCTAACTCGGGTTTACAGGTGCGCACACACATGCATACCTGCTCAGCAAGACACTTTGGTATTATCCACGGCATACAACTTCCATTTCTTGCCTTTACCTAGCCTACCTGTTAACACACCTATTTCCATGATGTATAAATGACAGCTGACACATGCCACTCTGCTCCAATGAACTTCACTTCTTTCATACATACCCCACTCGTGATGTCACCTATCTTCTACTCTGTTACTCCCCTTATCCTACTCCTACACTCCACTGACTGTGCTCATTTGCTATGTAAACTTGTGAGTCACTATCCTAACCCTCCTTTGGATAGGATTGTCTATTAATGCTTGGTTACATCTCTAAGACTGAGCTTCCCCACTTAGCAACCTCTACTCGGTGGCCATGTTGTCTTCAGCCTGCCATTCCCTTGCATTGTACATTAACAATTTAAATAAGATCCACATTTGTGGGTTTTAATTTTTAGTTTTCTGGTTTTTTAGAATGCAGCCTGTTTGAGCGGCACTGCGCTATGCTTAAACTTCGGAAATCAGAGGAAAACATTTTTTTTTTCATATTGCATCGGGAAACATTGCCAATGGCCATATATTTGGCCATTGGCATGCTTCCTGCACTGGATGCAACCTTTATTTGGAGCTGTCACTGCTCCGTTTTGGTATTTGCAGAACAGTACTCAGTTGTCAAATGAGTACATTTCTACAAAAAATACTGCTCTTACTTGGACAGGTTCGGGTTTCCTGAATCGTAAATCTACCTCATTTGCATGCCTTTCACCTGCAATTGAGGTAATTTGCATATCCGAGCCCTGTCTGTGTAAGAGCCGTTTTAGGAGCTCTCTTGCACACCCCTGCAGGCTGTTCCTGGATCGCTCGTCGGACATGATTGCTGCATGGAGTCTTACTCTACTCTTACACTCCGTGCAAGCCATCGTGAATCCGACCCTATGTAAAGCAAAACAAACACCTGCAGACATGTATACCTATTTACCTAAGGGCAAACTAGGTCTGTGGGATTGCATGGAAAGACACAATGACTAATAGAGTTTTTAATAAAGCACTGTATAAAGTACCAGCATATTACATGAAAGCATATACAGTGCAGAGTAGTGCGGAAACCTGTGTTAGGCATACTGATAAAAGTTGTGCAAATGATCAGTAAAGGTACATAAATTGCATTACAAATAAATGGTCTGTGGAAGTGTGTATATTGAAAAGGAACACACAGTTAAATTGCAGGAATGAACACAGGGGAAGAGGACAGGTGAAACATGGCAATGTACAGCAGATGAGGGCATGTGAATGAGCACAGTTTTGGCATAAACAGTAATCACATATTGACATGATACAGTATGGACTGCAGACTTATTGTTTAGTATGTGACTGTCAAACACGGTGACATATCTACGTAGCAGATACTTTGAGAAGTAACCATCATGACATGAAAATGGATAGGACATACATCAGGGATGGCATATACAATGAGAATTATGTGCATATTGTGAAGAAGTGCAAAATGAGTTGCCTGAATATGAATGTATTGTCAGCATAGGTGTCAACCAAGTGGGACACTCAGTAACAGGCCCATTGACAACAGTAGACAGAAGCACACAGAATCAGGGACAATATCAGAATAATACCTCCAGAAATCCAATGTCTTCCACATAACATATGTGATTGTGAGTGATCATAGATGTATCTGCAAGAACACACTTATACAACTATTATGATTTTTCAACAATCTCTGAGGGGAATCAAACACACCTCCCTCAAATGTGTTCAGAGGGAAACTATTATGCCTATATTGATGAGTAATCCTAGCCAGCTGACAGATGTGCATACCACTTGGTCAACTCATAGGGGTGTGTTGTCCATATTATAACGATCACATTTGCATTCATAATGGAACTAATCCCCCCATGAGTTTCCACATGAGTTTCCTTCATCTACGATATCCCTATGGCTGTGGCATAAATCCATTGTGTGTGTTGATACTGTATGCATTATACCAATATCACACCTGGAATCAATGATTGTCCACAATTTGCAGTCCTTCACAAAGCTGGTTAGAGAAAGGATGTGTAAGCCAGTTTTGATGTCTGACACTTAAATAATTGACTGGAATGGGTCTACCACAGAGCCCTGAGGTATGGACCTGGTCACTGGACTATAGATAGAGGTGACTGCATACTGCAACATATTTCTCTGTCATGTATGTGTTCCAGTTGTCTATACACTTGGTGATGTATGAGTGGATGCTTATTACCATTTTTGACAGATTTTCTGCAATACCTGACTGTTGACTTGTGTCAAATGCCTTGGCCAGGTCAAGTTACACAGGATGATAGTATTGTCAAAATGCATACCCTTGGTAACCTCTTGAAGACAGCAAACAGATGCAATAGAGACATGATGTAGCCTGAAGAAATCAAACAAGGGTTTAGTACACAGTCAGGATATATTCTGTGTTCTTTTAGAGAAGGTTCATTATGACTCCTTGGCCTACCTCATTGACAAGAAGATTCAGGGATGGATGTATAATTCCATGTATCAGGTGACTGCCCCCCTGAGTTAGAAGGATGCATGTTGCTGTGCATCGTTCTATGGGGGCATAGGCTATCTCGAAGCTGAGTTGACCTATGGATCCAACTGTGTCTGGTAGGTCAGGTTTTAAGTCATGCTATAGGCAACCTGTGATGTTGTCAGGACCCATTGCTTCTGAGTTATTAGCAGTAGAGAGCACACAGATGTGCTGCCCTGCTGAGAATAATAACTGAGTAATATTTGCATGTATACTTTGGCTCATGCCCAGTGACAATAGGGTGATGACCTTTGAGACAAACTGTCAGCTAGCAGATTGTCTATGTCCTCTGGATGGGTATGTCTGCTGACATCCACACACAGATCTGTACTAAGTTGTGTAGTCCACTTAACATTTCATATATATTGGAATAAATGATTTGTGACAAGACCTCCATACAGCCTTGGTCATTCATCACATTCCACACACCATTGCTATGCACACAGACATACAGCTGTACCAATGTCACTTACTTACATCACTTACACAACATATGCCTATGTGTTTCATGTGTAAGCTGTGTTTGCATGGGCTGATGTCAGATCAGGACACATTAGAGAGCAGTTGTTTGTGGCTCATGCAGAAAATTTCTTGACACAAATGCTGATAGTCACACAATAGTGCTTCTGACCTCCTCAATAATTCTTGGGAGTAGCAACACAGCTGCCCATACAAAGAATTCCACAAGGCTGCAATTACATCAAGTCATGTAATATACTGGTTGTGTATATCACAACATAACAACCATGTGTATGAGACAATACTTATGTGATCATGTAATAAATATGAATTTAATATTGATGTCAGTCACAGAACACTTAATTGTATAGAGGAACTCACACGCCTGTGCCATACTGCAAGTGTCACTGTGATGATGGAATGTGAACTGTATAGAAGGTTGATCTGCTCCACTACAAAAGCGCATGTCTTAATACGCCAACAATATACATAACAAGTGCATCATACCATGTCAACAGTTCTCGGGAGGCATATTACTGGAACTGCTATAGAAGGACATGTACTGTAATGGCCGTAAATACATTAAGTCACATCACATATTGTAAGACCTTTTGTATCCATAATGTACATGCACAGCTCAATATAACACATGCCAATGACAGCAACATTAACATGTTAACTATTCATAGTGTCATAGAACATTATTAGGTTAACGGTCAACATCACATTAAATCCTAACCATTATTATACTCTGTAAAAAAGTCCATATTATCTATATTATGGAAGACAGCAAACTTGCTGTGCTCATGTGAATACTTGATTGCAATTACATCCTGCCACTGTCCATAAGAGACAGATGAACCATACCATGACAGAATTAGCAATCACACATGTAGTGGTTGAGATGGTTTACAGAGGATCATGGAAGGACTCTGGTTCATGATGTGTGTATGCATACTTGACTTGAGGACATCCTCCACTCCTCTGCAGAAAGGATGTCATGAGGTCAGAGGAAAAGGAGGATGGTGGATGTATGGGGCTATGTAAAAGTTTTTCCAAGTGGTAGTGAAATTAAGAATGATTCCAAAGATCATACAATGACCATAATGTACCACCAGCCACACAAATACAGCACTAGACTGGGCCTGATTTGAATATTACATCTGTGTAGGTGTAGAATATGAATACTATGTGATGTCATAGTAGCAACACCACATATGTCTGACAGCAACACTGTCACATTGCACTTTATGGAGTATGATAGCATCATTGTATGGTGAGGAAAACATGTTGGGTGGAGTGTAGGACATGGATGTGGAGTCACATCCTTGTGTACATTTGTCTCAGAAGTGATGTGTATGTACAGACATGCAAGTCGCCTGCTGTCAGATTAAAACCCTAATATTTGTAGGTAAGCTAGTTTGTAAACAGAGCGGTTGATGTTAATGCCACAGTATAGGTTTGTTTTGAATACTGTCAGAGTGCATGTTATACAAAATGACATCATCATTGTATGCTACAATAAGATGTTCGGAGTAGGGCTTGACACAGCTGTGAACTCACATATCATTCTAAAATTTTCACAGTACAGATTGTTGAATACACACACAGTTGACTGTATTGAGAGTGAGAATAGAATCCTATCTACCTGTTTACATAGCACACTACTTAACAAAAGCTCAGCTTTTATGGTGTCTGACAGCACGTTATAGCTGATGAGATCAGCAGTGTCTGGTGAGAAGAAGATGGTAATAGCAGTGTCCCACATGCCAGTGTAAAATGCTCTCTCAAATGTCAACCAAGTGAACATACACACACACACACACACACACACACACACACACACACACACACACGCACACACGCACACACGCACACACGCACACGCACACACACACACACACACACACACACACACACACACACACACACACAGATACCAACTGATGGCAGAGAAAACAGAAACCCTACCCAACTAAGTACACTGACTACAGAACCCATTATTTAACACAAAGGCCAGAGCATAAGTCGAAAGTCCGTCTTTTACACAGCCCAACACATCAACATCACCAGTGCCTTTTGAGAAGAGATGGTAATAGCAGTGTCCCACATGCTGGTGTAAAATGCTGTCTCAAATGTTGAGCAAATAAGCACACACAAACGCAAATTGACTGTAGTGAGAACAGAACACCTATCTAGATAAGTATACTGAATAGACAATACAGTATTTAATGCAAGTGCCGCAGTACAAGTCTGTATTTTATAGTGTCCAACAACACTTTATAGCTGATGACATCAGCAGTGTCTAGTGAGAAAAAGATGGTAGCACCACTGTTTGACATGCTGGTGTAAAATGCCTTTTTGAATGCCAACCAAGTGAACACACACACACACACACACACACACACACACACACACACACACACACACACACACACACACATACACACACACACACACACACACACACACACACACACACACACACACACACACACACACACACACAAATTTACCGCAGTGAGAATAGAACCCCTACCTACCTACTTACATAAGACAGTATTTAATGCATGCACCATGGTACACGTCTGACTATTAAAATTCTGGAAACAATTCACAGTGATGACATCACCACTGGATGTTTGAGAGTTGATGTTGCAAAGTCTGCATTAAATGGATGTGTAGACATGTATAACTGTCAAAATATTGGTACCCCATGGGATTGTAGTGATGATTGCAGGATACACATGTATACTTTTCTGACTAGATGGATACACACCAGTTGACTGCAGTGAGATTAAAACCCTACCTAAATACACTGACTAGAAAACTCAATACTTAATGCAAGTGCCAAGGCACAAGTTTTATTTGTACAAGGCTGAAGAAAAATTTATTATGGATGACATCATCAGTGGATGTTTGACAGAAAATGTTGGGACCTATATGAAATGGATATCTTGCCATGTACAACTTTAAAGGTATTAAAGATCTGCATGTTACCAGATTGATGAGTGTGCAAAGTGTTGCATTTACTGTTGTATTTCCAATATGCAGGTATACCTAAAAAAATACAGCTTTACAAACTATATGCAAACAGCTGTCCACATTACAACAAGTAGTGGAAAATCTGAATGTATATTGTCAGTATAAAGACATGCATGGTATATAAGAAAGCATTTGCTATATATTTCTGAGGTGTAGTTGATATATTTGTAAACAAGTACTGAGAGGTCAAGTTTGAAGTACATGGGTGGAGGTAACAGATTGCTGCAGTGTAAATATGCATTCCTTTTCTTAAAAAAATTCTTCCCTTTGTGTTATTTCATGTAAATGGACTGTAAACCTAAGTAATACATGATTTTGTGCACTTTCCATAGTGCACTGCTGAGCAGCTGGTTTGTGCAATCAATGGCAAAGTGTGTATGCATGTGTGATACACATTTCTAGTGTTATGTCTATTTGCACATATTTAAGAGGTGAGGAAATGTAAGCTTCATTAATAACAAGTATGAGATTCCTGAGTACTAAGTGTAAGAAACACAGTTGTTGCTTAGTTGACTCTGTGACAGCAGGTGTAAATACATTAGTCCATTTCCTTTGGAGCTGGTTCAAATCCAGGTTTATCTAATACTTGTAAAATATGTACTGACAATGCAATGAAGTAATTGTTTATACTAGATTCAGTGTGTGTTGCCTCAGTGCAGCATGTTTAAATGGCATGATGCAGAGGGAACTGTACCACTGAAGAGCCATTCACTGTCACTTGGCATTGATGCCAGACTCTATGTAAACAAAGAGTACAAAAATTGGAGGACTCCATTTTTTTTCACTTATGTGGGTTGTGTGTGATTCGATTTTTTGATCAGAATAAAGGTGTTAAAATGGGGTAGATAAGAAAGTGGTGAAATGAGGGGCAAGCAGGGGTAGAGTAAAGGGAAAGCAATATAGGAACATGCAGGAGGGAGACAGGAAAGAACCATAGCCATACAATTCTTCAACAGTACAACATGAAAATATGTACAGAATATTAGCTGAATTTGAACTGTTACCTCTACAAAGGGGGTAACAACACAATTATGTTATATAGCTAACTAGATTGAATCAAATGTGTCAAGAAGACATGTGTGTGAAGTGGAGAGCTATGTATGGGACATTTTTTTTGTGGGACAGGTGCCCATTTTTTTTTTTTTTACTTCAGTAAGAGAGGAAAGTCGGGTATGAGAGGTAGGTATTTCTGGGTCAGGTAAGTAGGGTAGGTGAGGAAGCAGATGCAAACAAACAGGGCAAACAAGGCAAGACACAAGGACTGTGAGGGAAATGACAGGTTTGGGGTTATCATGGTTTGGGTTGGGGAGGGTTCAACAGATGCCCATGCCCATCAAACATGGGAACAGTGAGAATGTAGTCCTCATCCGCAGGACTTTTCATCACTGTCCCCTTATTCTGCTGGTTGTTGGATTGCTTGATGTCTTCTGCTATGGACCATGAGTGAGAGCAGCTTTTCCATCAGGCATAGGCGTGCATCAATGGTGATGTGCACAACCCTATGCACCAACCCTGACATCTCCTGACAGATGATAAAATTCCCACTTCCACAAGTAATCCCAGAGGGCAACACAGCACCACCTGCCGGGGTAGTGCCACCTGATGTAGGGAGCCTAGGTAGTGCAGGGCAGCAAAGGCAGTATTGCCAGGTTGCATCCCAGATGTTCTGAGCATCGGTTCAGGAGTTGCTGGAGTGAGATCAGGCTAAGTCATGGAGGCAGGCCTACTTCCCTGTCTAGTAAAGCATTTTGTGATTTTTCAGAGATGGATGGCATGGAAATGTTTTGATGACACATAAAACAATAAATGAGAGATAAGGGTTGGGGTGAGAAAAAAGAGATAAAATTAGTACCATCATATGTTAGATACAATGCATTAGTCTCAGTTTACTGGAGTTGCTCAGAATTTTGCAATTTTAGCCAAAGGTTTGGAGTGCATCTGAACTGAAATTCAAAGCAGCCACTGAAATCAACTGAAAAATAAGTGTATTTTAAGCCTACATTGCACTGTGTGAACTATATTTAATTGAATTACTGCTTCATTTTTACTGTTTTTGCTGTAGAGACTGTTTTTCTACTTCACTTTGAATCTTTAGTACTTCTTCCTTATATAGTATAGACTAAACACATACTTGCTGAATCTAGACTATTTGGTAACACTTGAGCACTATAACCAGACATTTTGCTTTAAGTGGGCCTCCCTGCACCCTTGTGGTAGAAGCGTGTAGTTTAGGACCCATCTGAGTTGGGGACTGGTGGAAAAAGACTCAATGTGGGGATTTCCCACTGGCAATTTGTGTTAAAACTGTTTAATTCCACTTGTATTTAATCCTTGCATTTGCTCAGGTTTGAGCTCAGTTTACCAGAGCTGCTCAGAGTTTGGAAAGTTTAGACAGAGGTCTGAAGTGCATCTAAACTGAAAGCCAAGATATGCATTGAAATTAAATGAAAAATAAGTACATTTAAGCATGTATTGCACTTTGTGAGCTATATTTAATTGAATTGCTGCTTCATTTTTTACTGTTTTTTTGCTGTGTAGACTGTTTTTTCTGCACTTTAAATCTTTAGTATTTCTGCCTTTTATTGCATAGGTTAGATTCAGACTTGCTGAATCTGGGCTGTTTGGAATCATTTGAGCACTAAAACCAACCATCTTATATTAAGAAGCCCTCCCTGCACCCTTGTGGTAGATGTTTGTAGCTCAAGACTCACATGAGCTGGGTTTTGCTGGAGAAAGACTCAGTGTGGGGCTTTCCCATTGGTGAACAAAAAAAAGAAAAAACATATTGAAGGAATAGATACCGAGGAAAAAACAACTGGCACTTCATTGAACAAAAGGTTAAGCACTTTCATCCTAAGTCACTGTTAGGGTCTTCTTCAGAACAATAAATTACACATGCTACTTCCCTTTTATACACCCAATAAAACATATTTAAATTAACAATTACTAATCAGTTAAATATATAAATTAAGCAGTTAAAGGTACAAACATGTTCAACATGAATAGTTGTGATACAAATGCTCTTTAAACCTTTGAAACCTTTTGTTCAACAAAGTGTGAGTTGCTTTTTCCTCATTGTCTGTTCCTTCAATGTGTTTTTTTTATTTGTTGCTTTGGATTTGGTTAAAATGTCTTTCCCATTGGCGGTTTGAGTTAAAACTGTTTAATTCCACTTGTATTTAAGTCTCATGTCTGTGTATAGCTGCACTCTGTGCAATAGGGGTTAGTGGTGCCCTGTATAAATGCAAACACCTAGAAACAACCTTTTCCCTAGACATCAGTATGTAGTATCCTTCTAAGGTCCCTGATGCACTATGGGCAACTCAGCTGATCACTGAACAGTGTTGTCATATTTTCTCATCCCTATCCTCAATATAATAAGCCCCCTTGTTAATCCTAGAGCAGAAGCTGATCTAACTTGTCCATTCCCTAACAGTACTTAAGGTTCAACCTGCTACAGTAGACAGTCAGTTCCCCACAATTTCTCCAGCCAACTTAATTGACATGGGCATCCTGAGGCAATGTAGTAATTGACTTATGTATACTGACAACTTCTTGCTCCTACAGCAAACAAATACAGTATGATTTGTATGTATGATGAAACTGAAATCTATTGTCTCACATAACAATAAACAGGACATTAAACAGTTTGCCAGCACACACATATCTCCTCTCATACAAGATAAGATCACAACACATAAACCCACATATGAGGAGGTACTCACTTAGAGTCTACCAAAGACCAGAGGCTTCCCAAGTGCAAACCACTCACATATACCAGAATGCATACAGAATCCACTGCACATAAAAACACATGTCAGTGTCTCAGCAAATAAGCCCCTAAGGCAAAATACCTCAAAATCAAATGTCTTGGTTAGAGGTAACACAATAGTGAGGCACACAGATGTTCTCCTCACTAGGCTGAACAAGGAGACAATCATGGTCAGCTGCCTGTTAGGTGTCAGGAGCCATCAAATTATGCATGCACTCAAGTTAGTCAACAGTAAATACTGTTATGACTCTGTCACAGTCCATGCAGGGGTGAATGACTTGAGACATACCTCTCTGGACTATACGAAGAGAGACATGACTGACTTCTGAGATCATCTCCTCCAGGCAGGTAGGAACTAGCCATAAGCAGCATTCTATCTTCACCCAGGATGATGCCACAATATAGAAAAAAAAAATGATAGACTTCAACAATTGGCTTAGCTTCTGGTGTCAATCCAGTGGGATCCAGTATCTGTCAGCCTGGAAGGACAATGTTGACAGATCACACTGCTTTGCCAGACATGTTCTGTACCTGTCTCCTCTTGGCTTTTGGATTCTGGCAAAGGCTCTTGCCTTCCCTATTGTGACGTTTTTAGGCAATGTCAAAAATCTAAAACTTCTGATGTAACAAAACCCATGCGAGACATACTCAAGGATATGCTCTTTAATGCTAGGAGTCTAAACAGGAAACTGCATTCCCCTGGAAGCACTGCTCTCCCTGGAAGATGCTGACATCTGTGCAGTCACAGAGACATGGTTCAGGGATGGAGAAGTTACCTCAGCCATGCAAGGGCTACAATGCCCTTCACTATTTCAGACCTCAAAACAGGAATGAGCATATAAGGACAAAAGGCAGAGATGCATCCATCTTTTTTAAAGCTAAGTACACATTTTGACTGGTTAAACAGTATGACTCTCTTGGGCTACTCCAGGTCCAACTAACTATAGTCAAAGTACCCTACCACATCATTGTTAGCTATAGGTCCCCCACTATGAGCCAAGAAAAACATACTGCCTACCTGGACCTACTAAAGTTATTCACCATACAACCAAACACCTTGGTCATGGAAGATTTCAACTATTCTTCCATCCTTTGGGTGACATACATGAGCACAAACATAACCGCACAGAGTTTCCTGGACATTGCCAATACAAATGCACTGGACAGATAGTCTGCACCCCCACAAGGGGATCAAATATCATAGATTTCACCCCTCCCCCATGTTGTACCCTCCCTAGTGAGGTCAGACCATACATCAATCTCATTTGAAGCAACTATTGGACCTGATATCCCAACAGGAGCAATAAAACTAAAAAAATTTCCAAGCTTATTGCAGCCTACTAAGTGATAGTATAAAACGTTTCAAGCTCCCTGCTAATACAGCCAACAATGACTGTTATGCAGGGGTGTACAGAGATGCCTTGTTAAAATACCTAAACAACATTATAGACTTGGCTGTACCTGACTGGATCAAAACCAGGTCCTCCCAAAAAAAAAAAAAAAAAAAAAACACCCTGGTGGACCTCAAATATAAACAGGTTATATAACAAGCGGAAGAAGCTGATGTCCAAGAGCATGAGGGAACTGACTCAGCAGAGATAAAAACATCCCTTCACAGCTTGAACATGCAAATCAGATATCTTGTTAAGTCCTCTAAAGCTAAGTGCAAGACAAAAATAACTGCCCTATCTAAGGATATCCATAAAGCATTTTTAGCTATGTCAGAAATATAAAAGGGAATGCCCAGGTATGTGCTGAACTAGTTCTGGATGGTACCACTCATACAGCACCTGAGGAAATTGCCAACCTGCATATTTGGCACAAATTTCACCCTCCTGTCCCCACCAGTCATTCCCCAAACAATTCCTGACACTAGTCACCTCCCTAGTATCACTAGACAGGATTTCATATCTGTGCTCTCCAAGGCCAAAAACATGGCCTCAGTTGGACCAGACAACATCTCAGCCTGCTTACTTAGCAATCTAAAACAAGAACTAGTAAATCTACTTGGTGCTGTCTTTAAACATTGCCTGAAAACTATGTTCCAGCAGAGTGGAAAACAGCAACAGTAATCCCCTTGCACAAAGAGGCCCTGTCAACTGGCCCTCGGAACTATAGACCCAGAAGCCTAACCAGGCACATTTGCAAGGCCATGGAAAGAATCATCTTGGACCTTATCAACAATGACATAGGCAACCTTCAACCTCTCAACCCAACCCAATTTGGCTTTGTTAAGGGTAGATCATGCTTGTTAAACCTGGTAGACGTCTTTGAGAATGGCACTAAATCCTTGGATGAAGGTAAAATAATGCATACCACCCATCTGGACCTAGCCAAAGCTTCTGACACTATTTCCCACTCAGACATCATTGAGAAACCCACTCACCCAGCTAGGGATTGACCCTTACATCATTAGGTGAATAGCCAACTGTCTCATAGACAGAACTCATATTGTTAAAGTCTGGGACTCTACCTCTACCAGTAGACCAGTCACCACCGGCATATTACAGGGATTTCTACTGGGCCCGTTACTATTTGGAATCTATTTTTCAGAAGTCCAGACCAAAGTTGATGGCCTTTGGCATACCATGTTCATTAATGATTGTAAATTGGTTACAATCATTAAGTCCCCCAGTGATGTAAGTATATTACAGAAGGGGCTAACAGAGATGAACGATTGGTGCCAAAGTCATGTACTAAAACTAAATGTAAAAAAGTGCATTATTATCCCCTTTGGCAAAGAAGAATACCCTGCTAATTACAGTATTGACAGCACAGCATCCCACTCCAAGCTCAAACCCAGTAGTGAGAGAGCTGGGAACTCAGGTTGGTAGAAATCTAAACTTCAGTCACCATGTCTCCACAGTGGTAAGAAAAGCCTTCTATATTGTGCATCTCATAAGTAAGAGCATTGCTTCCAGACCTAATGATGTTTTATCTCCACTGTACTCAACCATCATTAGACCTTTGATTGAGTACAATGCCCCCTTTTGTATGCACCTCACCAGACACCTGCAGTAGCTGTAGAGAACACAAAGGTTTCTCTCAAGGAAATCTCAGTGCCTCCAAACCATGTCCTACATGAATAGACTGAAAGCTCTGTCACTGTACTTTGTATCTTAGATCCTGAGAGGTGACTTGTGTTTAAGAAAAAAACTGCAGCTACGAACCAAAACTAAATCACAAAAACACTTTCAATGACTGAAGAAACGTCAAACTGGCACGAAGTAATAGTTCAAAAGATTTAATTGCATAAAAATCACAGCAAAACTGAATCAAGCGCTTTCACCTGACTAATATCAGGCTTTATCTTGATAAAGCCTGATATCAGTCAGGTGAAAGCGCTTGATTCAGTTTTGCTGTGATTTTATGCAATTAAAGCTTTTGAACTATTACTTCGTGCCAGTTTGACGTTTCTTCAGTCATTGAAGGTGTTTTTGTGACTTGTGTTTAACCTACAGAGCAGTCTCCAGACCAGCTCTAATGGAAGTGCTGCACATACACAAATCAAATGGGGCAGGAATCACTTGCTCCAGGGATCTTAACCTATCCTGTGACATCAACAGAACATGATAGAGAGACAGATATGTCTCTCAGAGATTGCCACTTCTTTGGAATAGACTCCCAATTCACATCAAGCAGAACTCCTCCATGAACATGTCCATGCGTAACCTAGACAATTGGATGGGAAAATATAAATTCCCCCTTGGGGTGGCATCCATGTACCTTAATGACAGAATTTGTTGGTGCTGACCTTAGACTCACTCTGCAAATAATGTCCATCTATCCATGACTCAGGTATAGTATGTCTAAGACTGTAAGGGTAAACTGAGAAGAACATTGTTGGTTTATTAGGGCCCTAGGGCTATTAGCCTTAAAACCTCCTATGAACCTATGAACAATAATAAAATATTTTATCTCAGCTTTTACATTTATGTATATTTCTTAACTACAAAGTATAAGTAAGGATTGCTGAAAGTAATCCTTGCAATGTGCGTATATTGCACATATATATGCTTGGTCCAATTATATAGAGTAAGTTACCAGCAGGGCTTTTATGCCACATGTGTTGAAATTAAATAATGTGATACTTTTAAAGGATTTGACCATATATTTGTTACTTGTGGTATTTGAATCCACAAAGTCTGACTACATTATTAGACTTGACTCTTACAGTTGGCTTATGCTACAAACTGAAGCATGCTTGCTTGCTTTTACAGTTAAGATATGCATGCTTACTTTGCTATAACTGTATGGAAAAGAAATAATGTAGCTAAAATAATAGTTCTCTTGTGCTACATACATACTGCTTGCTTCTCTCAGTCTCTGTAGATGCTCAACATGGACCTCTCTGCTCACCATAATCTCTGCACTCACTGTGGAATAAAGAGAAGAGAACAAAAGAAGTGCATTAAGCATACTAGTCCTGCTTATATGCAACCTATTATCTACTATAAATACTCTTTATTGGTATACATACACAACCATGGGATGTCAGCAGGCCTGAACTCATCCAGCAACTGGTTGAGTGTATCCCTTTTATGTCCTTTCAGGTGATTAAATTGATGTCTAAACTGTTTTCCAGTGTGTGTGGGATGCCAGTTGTACTGCAAACAATCTTGTCCAGACTAATCCAATCCTCAGACTTGTGTCATTATAGTCCCCCTGCATGAGCCTTTAGCTGTAGTGCTTTATGAGGAGTTCAGTGAATATTCTACACTCCTCAACACTTCATCTCTGCACCCTAAATTGGGCACCTTCATTTCTACCACCAGACATGTCCAACCAGGGAAAATAGCAACAGTGAGAATGATTTCCTACCAATGCCTCTTATTATAGGTTCATAGGTTCATACTAGGCTATCTGCCCTAGGGCATTTATAAGCCTAGCCAGAATGTGTTTGGCTTTCGCCACCCATTTTAAATTTATTTTGCTATGCCCTTTTTCAAGGTTAGTATACTGTGCCTCTGTCTAACAGTGACACAGAAGTGATACCCGGGGTAAACCTACGATCTCCCATCCACTCATCAAGATTCCTCTTGAAGAGAGTCAATGAGGGACTCTGCCTAACCTGGACTGGGATTTTATTCCAGAGTGAAGGGAGCCTCTGGGTTATGAATCTGTCCCTCCAGCATGTCCTATTTATTTCAGTGCTGAGGTTCAAGTCTCTCGAGCCAGAGCTCGATGGGATTTGGATTTTCTGAGGTGCAGCATGTCCATTAATTCCGGGTTGGACATGGCTTTATATGTCAGGCACAGATCGCCTCTGAACAGGCGGTATGCCACTGAGTAGAGCTGGAGTTTCTTTAACCGGGCAGCATATGGCATCTGTTTGAGCCCTTTGATCCTCTTGGTGAGGTACTTTTGGGGTCTTTCCAGTTGCTGCAGGTGTCTGGTAAGGTACATCCCAAAAGGGCATTGTACTCAATTATGGGCCTGATGAGGGATGAGTAAAGAGGCACGATGACCTCCCCTGATCTAGATGTGAATCCCTTCATGATTAGGTGGGCTATATAAAATGTTTTTCTAACCACTTTGGCCACGTGGTTGTCAAATGAGAGATTGCTATCAACTTGGGTCCCCAGGTCCCTAATTACTTCTTCTGTACTTAATGGATTACCACCTATGTGGTAATTTGTGGGCACTTTGTTTTTGCCAAAGGGGATGACTATACACTTTTTGGCATTTAGCTTGAGGCCATGGCTCTGGCACCAGTTGTCTGTTTCTATGAGGCCCTTTTGTAGGATGCTTGTGTCGGCTGGAGAGTCGATTATGGCACCCAGTTTGCAGTCATCTGAGAACTTGGTCAGCCACAGTCCTTCCGTGTTGGCCTGTACCTCCGAGAAATATATACCGAACAAGAGAGGTCCCAGGACTGAGCCTTGTGGGACACCACTTGTAACTGGTTTGGAGTCTGACATGGCTCCAGCAATTCTAACCATGTGGGGTCTGTCCTTGAGCCAGTTTGCAATCCATCTAGTGACATAGGGGTTTATATTTAAGCTGGTGAGCTTATTTATAATGCCCGAGTGGGGTATTGTATTGAAGGCTTTTGCAAGGTCCAGGTAGGCTGTGTAGACCACCTTCCCCTCGTCAATGGCCTTGGTGACTGTTTCAAAGAAATCAACCAGGTTTAAGAGGCAGGATCTGCCCTTAACAAAGCCGAACTGGGTAGGATCCAGTGTCTGCAGGTCCCTAATATCTTTATTTATGAGGTCCATGATGATCCTTTCCATAGCTTTGCAGACCAAGCTAGTCAGGCTTATGGGGCGATAGTTTCCAGGATCCGTTGAGGCACCACCTTTATGGAGAGGGACCACTGTTGCTGTATGCCACTCTTTGGGCACATATCCTGTAGTAAGGCTGAGATTGAACAGTAGTTTTATGTTTGGGTTTAGCTCTTCTTGGAGTTCATGTAGGATGCAGCCCGGGACACCGTCTGGTCCCATTGATGGTGTGTTTTTTGCTTTGGAGAGGGCGGCTCTTACCTGAGCATCTGAGATGTCAGGGGGGCAGCACTCAGCTGGGATAGATATTTGCCCTTTTGGTGGGGAGGGGGGGGGTTGCGCTGAACCTGTCAGCTAGGATGTTGGCAATGTCTGTGGGTTCACTGTATTTTTTGTCATTTTGGACTAATTCTGAGCATATCTGGGAATTACCACCCAGGTTCCTAACATAACTAAAGAAAGCCTTGTGATTATCCTTAGTGTCCTGTGTTTGTTGGTAGTGCACAAACTCGAACAACATTGCCAACCATGTTTGTGTGATGTTAAGTAGACAGCAACAATACCAAACAGAGAGGAAAGCAGTTTTTGAAAATGGAATATTTATCTGACACTTGGCATTAGTTTGAGGGTTGTTTGCTGCAGTAACTGATAAGTGATTTAACTTTGCAGACATGTATTGGGGGCATATGTTTTATGACCTGACACATTTTTAATGGCTTTACACAGAATAAATTAAATTTTTACAATGTGGGATTCAGTCTTATATATGAGAGATAAAACATTTTCTTCCACATTGGTGATTTTTCATCCTTGGCACAGAAATGCTTCTCGGACATACTCATTATTTATGTATAAATACACATGACAGACTGTGGGGTTAACTATGCATGTGTGTGTGTGACCTGACAAGGTCCTGGCTTATACATCCCTGTTTATATGTCTATTATTAATCTCTGAAGACCATCCAACGCAAGAGGGCACAATTATTTTACAGAAACATATTAGCCAGTATACCCTCATTCATATCAATAATTCATATGTGTTTAGTAAAACTGAGGTTACAACCCTGAATAAAATTGGGAGTGTGTAGTATTTTTTTCATGTGAATTTTAATATAAAGTAAAATGGAGCAACAGTAAAACTATTTGAATTTGCTGTATTAACACCCAGAATCATCTATACTGCATACCTGCATTTACATTTGCTGCCACAGGAAGAGTTAAAACATGGTTGGATATTTTCGTATTCATTATTAACTTCTGTGTGTTAACCACCGTGCAACCCTGCTTACCATGTCTGCATGGTGCCCAGCATAGTTGATAGAATGTATCTATTTTGAAATTGCCTACTGTCTGCATCCTCTCTGCAGCTCTTCTAGGCCAACACATGTTGAGGAAGGTTGCTAACCACTGTGCAATGCTACTTAGCCACTTTATGTGATGGAAATCAAAAAATACAGCAATGTATCCTTTTTGAAATTGAGAATGTCTGCATCGTTTCTACAGGTGTGCTGTCTGCTTTGTGTTTGGGCAATTAGTCCAGGTTTCGATGAAGGTAAGTGAAAAGCAAACTTTAGATGCAAAGCTTAACTTCCTTTATCTATGAAAAATCTATAAAATAAACAAAAGTACAAAATAAATGTTAGTACATATGAAATATTTTTACACAAGTCTGGATTTGAACTCTCAAACAATAAATCTGCAAAGCACACTAATGGTGTCTTATCCATCTTTCCCACAGAAGCAGCTTTGCAGCAGGAATGAAAATCATTGTGCATACAAGCAAATCCAAAATAATTTACAATACTAACAAGACATATGGCATTTGTACCCTTCTGAGTTGTTTGTACCTACGTGTTAATTTCAGATGTAGTGCAATGAGTGATGTCACAACCATTAATGACTGTTGTTTGCAGAAATGCAGCTCTGTCTCATCTTTGTATGGTGTTCATTCTTCTCTTATCTGAGCAGTAATCAGAGTTATGCAGTACATAAGGCATTTTGTATCATTGTCCTTAAAATGTATGAGAATATTAAATGGCAATAATATACAGTTTTCAACAAATGCAGGGGAGGTTGAACATTACTGAACAGAAGCCGTGAAATATCTGCTGCTTCATTACATTTAAAACCTTGATACAATTACTTCTGCACTTTGAAAGTCTATACTAGCTGACACACCCACTGGAGGGAGGGGAGTCAGAATTGCCGTTTTGTTTTCCTTTTCTCTACCAGTAATCATTCACAGTTGCAATCCATTAGCAGCAAACACTGAGGGAGGGCATGCAGTATGTTTGCATTTGCTACACCAAGCCAAGAATTTGGGATTCAGAAATTCTAATGAGTTCTCACCTCATTTACATCTTCACCATGCTCACAGGTCTGAATCTGCACTATAAAAAGCAACCATGTAGCTAGGGAAACTGAAGATGAGGAGACCTGTGTATGTGGATAACACAGAAGAAGATTGCTATTACTTTAGATTTATCTGCAGAGAAGGGTACTGATCTTGATAAGGTATGATTGCATTTATCAGTTATATATTGTATTTGCTCACATCACACACACACATGCATTATCAGGTGCTACTTTTATCTGTATGCTCTTCATAGGCATTTACTGATAGCACTAATATTTTTGTCAGGACATTTTACTTTCTCAGATGTACAGCCTTATTAACTTTCATCACAAGTATTAATATTCCAACTGTTTCTCTTTACACTCTTTTATTGTTATTTCAGTGAAATATAGTTTCAGTGAAATATTAATGTCCTATATTGTGAATGACACATGTTAGCCTTCTAGCATGGCCAATAGACACCTCTAGGGGGAGTGTTGTGCACAGGTAGATGTGACTTGCAACTGCATAAAAATTACTGTTCTGTGGTAAATGTGTGCACGTCTTTGAGACAGTTTGATAGCACTTATAGCAAATCACTTCTGTTGTAGTCCTTTGTTTTGTACAAAAATATCATCCATCTGTTGTTTTGGAGCTGTGGGACCCAGGTTTCATTTGTGTGTCGGCAGAAACAAAATGTTTTTTTTTTTATAGACATTTGCTTTGCTATTGTTATTCCTTGTCTCCTAGGTTCACAGGTGTGTACTAGGCTAATGGCCCTGGGCCTTAACAAGCCTAGCCCATAGAACTGCCCTAGCATTGTGCTGCCTGTCGTTATTTCTCAGTTACTCTATCAAGTAGAGCCACTGGAGTGATCCCAGGAGTGAACTTTATATTTCCCATCCACTCATCAGGATTTCACTTAAAGAGGGCTAGTGAAGTGTTCTGCTTGACATGTATAGGAAGTCTATTCCAGAGCATGGGTAGTCTCTGGGTTATGAATCTGTCCCTCCAGCATGTTCTATTGATTGTGGCAATGAGGTTGAGGTCTCTGGAGTGTGTGGTGTGGAGGGATTAGGATTTCTTTAGATGTAGCATTTCTAATAGAGCTTGGTCAGACATGGCTTTGTAAGTCAAGCAGAGATTGCCTCTTAGTAAACGATATGAGAAAGAAAATATCTGGAGTTTTTTGAGTTTGTCTGTGTAGGACATGTGTTTAAGGCCTGGGATCCTCTTTGTGAGGTACTTTTGTGGCCTCTCCAGCTGTTGCAGGTGTCTAGTGAGGTACATGCCAAATGGGGCATTATACTCTATGATTGGTCTAATGAAGGAAGAGTACAGAGAAATGAAGACCTCTTTCTTCATGGTTGCAAAACCCTTGATAATGAGATGTACCACATAGAAGGGCATTCTGACCACAATGCCAGTGTGGTGGTTGAAGGAGAGGTTGCTGTCAACCTGTGCCTCTGGATCTCTTATAATGCCTTCAGTGTTTAGTGGGCTCCAATCAATGTGGCAATTAGTGGGAACTGAGTTTTTCCTAAAGGGGATAATGATGCATTTTTTGGCATTAAGCTTAAGGCCATGGTTTTGGCGCAAGTCATTGGTCTCAGTGAGGCCTTTCTGTAGGATGTCTGCATCACTTGGGGAGTTAATAATGGTTTCCAGATTTAGTCATCTGCACATTTGGTCAGTCAGAGTCCCTCTGTGTTGGCCTGGATTTCTGAGAAGTAGATGACAAACAGGAGAGGACCCAGGACTGATCCTTGTGGGACTCTACTTGTGACTGGTCAGCAGTCTGACTTGGAGTCTGCTACTTTCATACTGTGGGTTCTATCTGTGAGCCAATTTGAAACCCACCTAATGATATAGGGGTTGATGCCTAGTTTGCTGAATTTATCAATAATTCCTGAGTGAGGAATGGGATCAAAGGCCTTGGCCAGATCAAGGTAGGCTGTATGAACTGGCTTACCTTCATCCACCACTCTGGTGACTGACTCAAAGAAGTCAACCAGGTTGAGCAGGCATGATCTGCCTTTCACAAAACCAAATTGTATGGGATCTAGAGTTTGGAGATTCCCTATATCCTTGTTAATTAGGTCCATGATGATGATGTGCTCCATAGCCTTACATATCAGACTTGTCAGGCTAATGGGGTGATAATTTCCAGGGTCTATAGTCGCTTCTCCTTTATGGAGTGGGATAACTGTAGCAGTGTGAGATTCAGTACAGACAAAGCCTGAGGTGAGGCTATGAGTGAACAAAGCAGACAGAGGTGGTGCCATTTCACTTTGTAATTCATGTAGAACACAACCAGGGATATTGCTGTGTCCCATGGAAGCTGTATTCTTGGCCTTAGACAAAGCAGCTTTAACCTGTGCTGCAGTAATGTTGGGTGCCTGGAATTCTTCTGGTATTGAGATTGGTCCTTTAAGGGGGAGAGATAGGTAAAGTTGGCACTGAATCTGTCGGCCAGTATGTTGGCAATATCTATTGGCTCAGTATAGGAGGTACCATTGTGCAATATCTCAGAGCAAATCTGGGTATTGCCATGTAGAATCTTGATTTAACTATAGAAGGCCTTGTGGTTGTTTTTAGTATCTGCCACAATCCTGCCTTCATGGCTGGCTTTGGAGGTTTTGATGAAGGGATCTTAACTTTTTGTTGAGGCTAATAAAGAAATGTTTCCAGTCTTTGGTCTTTACCTTTTTTCTGCAACAGTTTCTTCCTTCTGCTGTAGAGATTATTAATGCCAGTGGACCACCAGACTGTCTTCCTTTTTTTGGAGGGGAACATCTTGGTACTGTCGGGTATGGCTAGTTCCATGCATTTATGTACATGTTTGTACAGTGCATTAGTGTATGATTTGGCAGTCATGCATCTATTTTCCATTGGCATGGGTGCCGTGAAGTTAACCATCTCTGTTTTTAGGAGTCCGAAGTCAGCTTTGGAGAAGTTTTTGAATACCTTTGTGGGGGGGGGGTGAAATGTGGATTTCTATGGTGATTAGTTTGTGGTCGGATCTAATCAGGGAGGAATTGACTATTGGTGTAGAGCAATGGTTGCCCATGTTAGTAATAACCAGGTCAAGGATGTTTTGGATCGAACCCTGGTTTGTGTTTGACTGTGATATGTTACAATCACATAAACCTCTTATATATTTGTATAACTGAAAGGGGTTTCTGTTTCTCCAATGAATAATATTGAAAAACTAATGATGTGTTATATCTAAGTAGAACTTTTTTGTGATATTTACCTGTAGTATCCTTCTTTTGTGTTTTATGTCACCTAGGACTATGACACCCAAGCTTCCTAATCCCGGCAAACCCTCCTTCAGTGACTCAGAAAACAATGCTATCATCCAAGCATTTTGGCAACATGGTCTTTCTGCTTGAGAGAGGATGTGGGAATATTTTTGGAAGAATGCAAATTCATTACCGGATAGTGAACAACATAAACACTGTTCGGGGCCATGGCAGGACATGTGATCAGGTGCATCATAGGTTCATAGTTCATAGGTTCATAGGTTTATACTAGGCTATCTGCCCTAAGGCATTTATAAGCCTAGCCCAAATTATTGTGGCTTTACGCCACCCCTTATATGAAAAAATACTGTGCCCATTAGTTTGTTGTGCCTCTGTCCAGCAGTGACCCAGAGATGATTCCCGGGGTAAACCTACGATCTCCCATCCACAGGTCTAGATTTCTCTTGAACAGAGTCAGCGAGGTGCTCTGCCTCACATGGACCGGGATTTTATTCCACAGCATAGGGAGTCTCTGAGTGATAAATCTATCCCTCCAGCACGTCCTATTTATATCCGTGCTAAGGTTTAAGTCACTTGCTCTAGTGGTTTTGGTGGATTTGGATTTTTGAGGTGGAGCATGTCCATTAATTCCGGGTTGGACATGGCCTTGTATGTCAGGCACATGTCACCTCTGAGCAGACGGTATGCAACTGAATAGAGCTGGAGTTTCTTCAATCTGGCAGCATATGACAGATTTTGGAGTCCCTTTATCCTTTTGGTGAGGAACTTTTGGGGTCTCTCCAATTGCTGCAGATGTCGGGTGAGATACATCCCGAATGGGGCATTGTACTCGATCATTGGTCTGATAAGTGAAGAGTACAGGGGAACAATGACCTCACTAGATCTGGATGTGAATCCCTTCATGATCAGGTGGGCAATGTAGAAGGTCTTTCTAACCACTTTAGCAATGTGAGTGTCAAAAGAAAGGCCACTGTCAACCTGGGTCCCCAGGTCCCTGATAACCTCTTCTGTGCTTAGTGGATTGCCACCTATATGGTAGCTTGGGGTTACCTTGTTTTTCCCGAAGGGTATGACTATACATTTTGGCGTTTAACTTCAGGCCATGGCTCTGGCACCAGCTATCTGTTTCCATGAGTCCCTTCTGAAGGATATCAGTGTCCGATGCACTTTCCACTATGGCGCCCAGTTTGCAGTCATCTGCAAACTTTGTCAGCCAAAGTCCTCCCATGTTGGCCTGTACTTCTGAGAAGTAGATGCCAAACAATAGGGGGCCAAGGACCGAGCCCTGTGGGACACCACTTGTGACCGGCTTGGAGTCTGACACAGCGCCAGCAACTCTAACCCTGTGGGTTCTGTCCTTAAGCCAGTTTGCAACCCATCTTGTGACATATGGGTTTACATTTAAGCTGGTAAGTTTTTCTACAATACCCGAGTGGGGTATTGTGTCGAAAGCCTTTGCAAGGTCAAGGTAGGCTGTATGGACTGCCTTTCCTCATCAATGGCCTTGGTGACTATTTCAAGAAGTCGACCAAGTTCAAAAGGCATGATCTTCCCTTGACAAAGCCAAACTGGGTCGGGTCCAATGTCTGCAAGTCCCCTATATCTTTGTTTATGAGCTCCATTATGATCCTCTCCATAGCTTTGCAGACTAGACTTGTTAAGCTTATGGGGCGGTAATTACCAGGGTCCGTAGAGGCGCCACCTTTGTGGAGTGGGACCACAGTTGCCGTACGCCACTCCTTGGGCACGTATCTTGTGGTAAGGCTGAGATTAAACAGCTGCCTTATGTGCGGGTTTAATTCCTCATTTAGCTCGTAGCACACAGCCGGGGACACCATCCGGTCCCATTGATGCTGTGTTTTAGCTTTAGAGAGAGCAGCTTTCACCTGCGCATTTGAGATGTCCGGGAGGCTACACTCGGCTGGGATAGTTATCTCTCCTTTAGGGGAGAGGGGTGAAGTTTGCACTGAACCTGTCTGCCAGTATGTTGGCAATGTCTGTGGGTTCAGTGATTTTTGTATCATTTTGGACTAATTCTGAGCATATCTGTGAGTTTCCACCCAGGTTCCTAACATAGCTGAAAAAGGCCTTATGATTGTCCTTTGAATCCATGGCAATTTTTCTCTCAAAATTGGCCTTAGTTGATTTTATGAGTGCTCGTAATTTTACTAATAATGATCAGGGGTGACTTCCTTTATGGATTTTGTTCTATCATGTAATAGCTTTCTCCTCTTATTGTAAAGTTTGTTAATGGCTGGGGTCCACCAGACTGGACGCTTGCCCTTTGTGGAAAGAGTCTTGGTTTTATTTGGGATTGCCTGATCCATGCAGTCCTGGAGGTGTTCATAGAAGGCATTTGTAAGGGCTTCCAGCTTGGGTTGTGGTTTCCTCTGACTCAGGGGCCTTGAAGGATACCACACCAGTCTTGAGTAGTGTGAAGTTTGCTTTAGAGAAGTTCTTCACTATGGTCTTTTTGTTTGGGGTGGGGGGATGTGGATTTCCAGTGAGATTAGTTTATGATCAGATCTCACCAATGAGGGATATACTTCCGTGTGGAGCATTTTGTCCCCATGTTTGTGACAATGAGATCTAGTATATTTTCTCCTCTCGTGGGAACAGTGACTAGCTGTTCCATGGCATTTGAATTTATGAACTCCAGGAACCGTTGGGCTAGAAAGTTAGGGCTTGAGTAATGTTCCCAGTCTATATTCGGGTAGTTGAAGTCACCCAATATGATGGTGTTTGGAGATACATTTATACCCTCCAGTGTCTTCAGGAAGGCTGTGTGGGGTTCCTGAGTTTGAGAGGGTGGCCTGTAGCATGCTACAATTTGTAGAGCAGTTTTGCCTATTGTTAGTTGCACCTGGATGGTTTCCAAGCTTCATGCGTTGCCACCAACCTGGAGGTGTGAGTATCCTTTATGAATATGGATACACCCTCCTTTTGTGGAGTGGTCCGGGTTTTGGGGCCGGAACGCATGATATGAGGTAAAACCTAATAGTGCCGGGGTGCGCTCAGGAGCCTTGAACCAGGTTTCAGTTACAGCACAGACATCGATGTTCTCCATACTGAGAAGGGCCTCAAGTGCGTGCATTTTGAGATTTAGACTTCTGGCATTGAGCAGCATTACCCTCAATTTCTTCCCATTTTTGTTTTCTAGGGTGGTAGGTTTAGAATTTGAGCCTTGCCTAAAAAAGGCACTATGGGGGTGGCAAGAGCCTTAGCCAATATCCGGAATCCCAGGGGTGACAGGTGCAAGCCGTCCCTTGCGAAGCAGCGTGGCTTGTCAAGCATGTCATCCCAGGCAGACAGACACTGGATCATAGGACCACTGACATGATTTCTTTGTCTCAGAGGAGAGCAGCTGGAGTGGCCTGTGGACAGCTTGCTACTGGGCAGGGGGGCTGCTACAGAGCTACAATTGACACAAAGTGAAGAGTTCCTGTCCACTTCCAGCGATCTAGAAAGCTCAGGGAAAGTGTTCAACAGCATGTGACTGATGTTGGTGTTGCTGTTTCAGGCAGTACACCTATGTATCAGGAGGAGCTTCCAGGTAGACTTACCTATGTCAATTTTTAAATATTTCTTGTATAGTAAAATATTAAAAGCCATACTTAAGTTGGTTTAATATTATTTTGTGGTGGGGGACAAGTTATAGATTGATACAGTTAACAACACTTTCAGGTTCAGTACACATGGGCTTGGGGTGGACGTCTCATCAAAGTTTTGGTTAAATTTATTGTTAGTGGATATATAAAGGCCACAATTTTCCCCTATATTATTGTTATTGTGATTGTGATGATGGTGTCCTTACATTTTGTTTAACTTCTTCCAGGACCATCCTCTCTAGCAATTGTGGAGTCTTCTACACAGGCAAACCTGTATAGTATTTTGAAAAAGGATGACAACAACGCCCTATATAAACACACTAAAGTTAGCCATGCTGACCATTTTTTTAGATTTGGTATTTTGGAAATTGTAGGTAAGAACTTTAGGGGGGTGACTGGGGAAATCAGTTACTTCGGGCTGAGGTTAGATGGCAGTTGAGGTTAAATGCAACAGTTCCCCCAGGTTTAAATGAACACATCAGCTTAAAACCTGAATTGAGATATCGAGCAACACAGTTTTGATACTGGTTTTAACTTTTCATTCAACCTTGACAACCTCAATTTTTAAAAAAAAACTTCATTTTTTAAAAAACTTAATTTTTCAGAATAATACATTTTTTATTAGAAAGATTTTTTTATTAAAAAGATTTGTATAATTGAATGAATGTTTTATAAGATAAATAGTTTTGTTTGGGGAGTTTAAGTTTTTAAGGTTAAAAACACACTGTCACTTTAATTTTGAATTGGTTCTTTTCAATTGATGGTACTAGGTACATATAAAAATGGTGTTAGTACCTACTGTTAATTGTTCTGATGAAGTCTATCGACGAAAGCGCTTGACCTATCCTGTGGATTATTTTACCATTTTGGATTGTTGGATTGCTGACTCGTTTTGTATACAGTGGATCATTTTATGTGGCCTGAATAAAGGTGTTTGTTATATGGTGGTCGTAGGTTTTTGGCTCAAGGAGTGGTTCATTGGATGTTATTAACACTTTCAGGTTCAGTACACATGGGCTTGGGGTGGACGTCTCATCAAAGTTTTGGTTAAATTTATTGTTATTGGATATATAAAGGCCACAATTTTCCCCTATATTATTGTTATTGTGATTGGGATGATGGTGTCCTTACATTTTGTTTAACTTCTTCCAGGACCATCCTCTCTAGCAATTGTGGAGTCTTCTACACAGGCAAACCCAAAAAGTTTTATTTCAGTCCTAATGTGCATTTCACAGAAATATTAATTTACCCATATGTGTGAGGTGGGTGTCAAGACAGTGGGTTATTGCTGCACCATCTGTCATGGTGGCACCAGTGTTAGTTTGTTAGCATATATTGAACTGTAGTAGTGTAGCTATTTATTTATTATTTATAATAAATAAATAATAGTTTGTTAGCATATATTGAACTGTAGTAGTGTAGCTATTAATTTCTTTCCTTATTATCAGAGGTGATCCTGACAGTGGAATTGTAGGAATCTTACCACCTGATGTCAGAGTATCGGCAGACTCTGATGATGATGGTTGCTAAAACAGACACAATCGGGGGGTGCAGAGGTTGAATCTGACACTGGGGTTGACATTCATCCATCCCCTGTAATTCCATTGGACACAGCCAGTAGGTCTATGCAAACCCATTCCAGTGAGCCCTCATATATTGGACAGGTGGAGGGTGACGCACTTGATCAGAGTTGTGTGGTTTACTGCTGCTTCAGTGCCTATTATCTCTGGCTATAGCTAAAATGTGGGCAAGGTGCCATGCAGGAGGGTTGGTAGAGTTGCTTGAAGGAGGCCTTCTGTCCATCCTCTATCTGATTCAGGTGTCTCTTTCCATGCTACTTGACATATGTTTATGCTGTCATGGAGGTGCAGGCACATTTGAATAGGACCATCAAGGAAATGCTTAGGGATGTAGATGTGATACAGCTTGACAAGCATGAATGCCTTCACCATGTCGCTGATTCAATGGATTGGATGAATGACACATTGCAAAGGGTTGTGTCTGTGATGGAATGTTTGCTTGGAGATGGACGGCATCCATGTGGGCATAGGATAGCCACATTAAGGTGGCCGTGCTTGATTCAGCTTCCATAATGTCACTACTTCTACTGCGTCATCACTGGTTGAGGTGTCCACACCCAGACATGATAGAAAATTGGGTCATGGTCCTGGGCATACTAGTGAGGAAACTCATCCAGCAGATATCAGTTGCATTCAGGTAGCAGCACTGCATCTGACAGTGGGCATGGACTTGCCATTGCAACTTCTGGCAGAGTCAGTTCTCATGGTTGATGACAATGATGATGATGAGCTGTCATCTGTACCATGCATAGATCACATCTGTCTGACATACCAGGATGTAGAGGTGGCACAGTGATTGCTGTTTTCTTTCAGGCACTCACACACCAATTTTACCTGGAGTGCCCATACAAACACACACACATAACAGTTACATGGGTTGGTCATGAGGCTTAAAGCTCATTCTGTCTCACTGGCCATTTGATGCTTTATCCAAATTCCTGCCTGTTTCTATTGCTTAATCATGTGCACTCACTACCTGTTATGTCAGCCTACTTCCTGCCTCCCCCCCATACTCTGTGTAAATGATGATAAATGTGCAATATCATTGCTTGCTTTCTTTTAGATTCAGGAATACATGCCTTTTGTCTGATGCCCAAGGTGCATAGTTGACTTACTGGTTAGTTTTTCTGTTTTTGTGATGCTGTTTTACAAATTGTATTGCTTTCTTATAGGTTTTTGTAATGTATACATCCCTCCCCATCTCTTAGACCAACAAAGCTGGACCAAGCCAATCTAAAGTGTGACAAATGCCTAACAATGTGGAGAGATTTTAAACATTGTGGTCTTGCAAACTTAGACAGTTGATGGAATAACAGGTTTTGCATTACTATTTCATTTGTTCTGAGGGATATGATGTTTGAAACTAAGATGTGTGTGTCATTTTCTAACTTCACTCTTTAATGATTTGCAATTACAAATGTATGAGGCCAAAATGTGGATGTTCACTGAAAATCTGTACGTTTTAGACATATGGCCTATTAGTTGATAGAAAGCACATGTATTCACATACGTCAGTGCTGTCACATCTTGATGCAACTGCTGCAAAAATCACCCACCTTATACTTACTTACATTACCAAGTAACAGTACTCAAGGATATGCCACTCATTTGTATTGTTAGACATTTATTTTTCTATTTCAGGTTCAAAACTTACTTTGGAAATCCAGCAGTTGCAAGAGTTTTAGTTCAGGGCTGACTCTATGAGATACTAATAGTACAAAGCCATTACATGGGTAAGTAAAGGTTGTGAGCATTGCATGCCATCAACTTTATTGTATGTATGTGCGTAGGATGAAGGTTTTAGCCCCTTAGGTGGTGAGAGTGTGTGTGCTATCCATTGCCTCTTGGCCAGTGTGAGGCCATATTGTGCACGTCTTTGTCTGCCTACACACACAGTGGCCTCTAGTTCCCCTTCTGACTCCTCATCTGCATGTGGCTGTGGTGACCTTGCCAGTGGTGGAGAGATGTGTGGCCCTTCCCTTTGCAGTTCCTGTTGAAGCTGTTTTCTCATGATAATGTTGTGGAGCATAGCACAGACAGTGAATATTTCAGCACATGTAAGTGGATTGTACTGCAGGGGTCCGACAGATGTATCTAGGCACGGGAACCATGACTTCACCAACCCAGACACATGCTTTATGATATTTCTTGTTTGAGTGTGTACCTTATTATAGAATTCTTCAGTTGGTTTGTGTGCATTTCTGATGGGTGTCAACAGCCATTGTTCCAGTGCATAACTTGCACCCCCAGTAAATGACGCTGTGGGATATCCTTCCTAGTAAACATCTCATACAGTTGACAGCTGTGCCAGATATGTGAGTTATGGTAACTGCCTGGGTTATCAGTACACACATTTTGGATGATTCCCTTAGCATTACGTGCAATCTGGTGGTTAATAGAGTGGGAGTCCTTTCAATGTAAGTGCACCCTAACCTGTTCCCTGGGTGGTGGTGCTTTGATTTCTACATGTGTACAGTCATTGCCACCCAGGACTTCAGGGTAGTATACTACAGGGTGGAACTCCTGCATAGTTCTGGCTCTGTCCTCAGCTGTACATAGAAAATATATGTACCCACTGGCATGTTGCAGCATAGCATTCAGGAATTAATGTAGGACTCTGGATGCTAATGCCTGTGACACCCCCAGCATGTCTACTGTTGGTATCTGGAAGGTTCCTGTAGCTAAATTCTAAGTGCTACACATACCTTAATCTCCACTAGCATTGGTTACTCTTGGTTTGCCCTTGCTCTCAGTTCAGAACAGCAGAGATTGCACTGTTATTGTAGTGTCTCTAGCCACCATGTAGTGCCCTATAATTTCCTCCTCATGCAGAGTATGAAAAGTTAAACATGGTCTAAAAATCCTTCTCCTTCTTGGCCCTGGTCTGTTAGCAGCAGCAGCAACAGTATAGACATGGGTCTGCTGCACATGCACACAAATAAGAGCAGCAGCAGCCTCTAACATTCTTTCCATGTAGCCTAGTTTCCATGGCTGTATTACAATAGGTTTTAGAATTCACAGGGAAAACCAGAACAGTCTACATGGTTGCTTTATAGCTTGGTGAATAACTCCTCCATCTTGGATTGGTTGATTAGTATACAATTTAGCTGCTAATGCTTTAATTAGCATACCACAGTGTTTACCTTGTTTGTGCAGCTCTACACAGTGTGTAGAGCTGCTTACTGAATACAAAACTGTGTGCCATTGTGTGCACATTGCATGGTTTTTGAGGACAGTGTAGGCTTTGCTGAATCTGTATCATTATTTATTTATTTTTTTAAAGAGGTGTTCCTCTTTTACCTTTCTCTTATGGATAGGTGTCTTCTGTTTGAATAATATAGCCCATACTATATATTCTCTAACTATATATATATATATATATATATATATATATAGAGAGAGAGAGAGAGAGAAAGAGAGTTTATAGTTAGATAATATATATATACACACACACACACACACACACACACACACACACACACACACACACACACACACACACACACACACACACACATACACACACTCAAACACATACACTCAAACAGAAATAAATTGGTTAGCAACTTTTATTTAAAGTAATTGAAATTGAAGTTATATTAAAACAATGAAAAATCTTGTCTTTTTGTTCATAGTTGTTAAAACTAATTGCTGTAGAGCTCCTTTCTTTCATGGTTGAATGAAATAATTAACTATTGTTATTAATGAATTTGCTTTATTTACAGAAGTCTAAATTACAATGTAAAGGCTGTCCCAATATAATTACCTGTAAAACAAGCATGAAGTTCCAAAAGACTGACCCCCGGATTCACAAATCCTCCATGTAAGACTTAATAAGTCTTACTCGGAGGCTGCAGTTGACCGGGTAGGAACACAGGGGGCGTGTCCGACTGCAGAGCAGTCTAAACGGCCACGCCCCTGCAAGGTTTGTAAAAAGAAAATGAAAGTACACAACAGCGAGTCCGCTCAAATGTTCTTGTACCCAACACCACCCTCCCTGACATTGTAAACCCCCATCACAGTTATGAAAAGTAAAAAATTTATTTTATTTTTTTTTAATTCCTGAAATAGCTGCCCGTATTTGCGTGTGTGTGTGTGGGTGTGCCCATTGCTTAGCTGTAGTTAGCAATTCCGACACGGAAGAGCATAAGAAAGAATGTTTATGCAAATCACACCAAATAGCAATAGCGTAATGGTAGAGCGTTCGCACAAAGAAGAGGCATTCACGGTTCGAGCCCAAATAGCAATAGCGTAATGGCAGAGCGTTCGCACAAAAAAAATTCACGGTTCGAGCCCCTACCACTCCCCTTCTTATTTATGTTTTAAATCAGTACATGGAATAATACCTGACACATATGATTAAAATATCAGTATAAAGCTGTGAAATGGCCAATGTATCAGTGAACACAATATTACATTTTTAAAGGATCCTGATACTTAATTGCTTGCAGTTAAGCAGCGCTTTACCCAGTGCAACAGAGTTTCCCATAGTTTAATAGTGCTTTACCCAGCGCAATAGAGTTGCCCAAAGTTTAAGAGCGCTGTACCCAGCACAATAGAGGTGCACAAAGTTTAAGAGTGCTGTACCCAGCACAATAGAGGTGCCCACTGTGAAATAGCGCTTTAACCAGCGCACTGTGTTTGCGCGGATGTGCGTGCCATGCCAACCAGTGCACCATAGGGCAACATGGAGAAACGTAGAGCAAAGTTGCTTAAACGCAGCCACGCCCCCTAGACTGTCTGGACAGTATGAAATTAAAATGAATGACAAGGTTCGAACCCAGGACTCTGTGCATCATAATCAAAGCACAGAACCATGAAGCCATGACAATTTAGGAGAAACAGCCACTGTTAACATACATATACTTAGTAATGGTAGATTAACCATTATTAAGCAGGTCTGCAGTCAGCCGAGAATTTTCAAAAACGGCCAATCACAAAAAAGTGCGGGAAATGCGGCTTGGGAGGGTAGCCTAATGGTTAAGGTGTTTGCCTTACAAACACAAGGTGGAGGGTTTGAGTCTCACAAGGGATAATTGGCTAGGCTTAAAATGGCTCGCAAGGGCAATTAGCTTAGTACTAATCTACTAATCTATGAGTCTATCTATGAGCCTATATTTAAGCCCCATAGGCGGGAATACTCGCCATAACTGATTGTAGCTCACATCTGGAGTTAGAATGGCTGGTGCAGGAGAGGGTACATGCTTCTGAGCGCAACATTGGGGCATCGAGGAGTTGAAATACATGGTCTGTCTCCTTGTCCACCGTCATGAGTCAAGACTCCTGTAGGGCCAGTTCCAAGGGACGGAGTACAAAGCAGAGGGTTGGAACCGGTTAGCTCATGACCTCACCAGTGTCACAGGCATTCCTCGGACTGGTGAGCAGGTCCGCACCACCATGCAGACCTGAAGAGACGGAAGCAGGACTGCCTGAACCAATGGATACAGGAGGCCCGTGGGATGCAGGATGCCCAACAACTGAGTAGGTAGCCATGGAATACAGTATGTCGGAATTGATAATTGATTCTGTATAATGGATAGGTATGTCTCAATATCCCTTAATTTACTTTACAGCTGCAGGTGACCGTGCTGCGAATCTGCAAGCCTATGCTGATAGGCTGCTAAGTCTGCACCACCAGGCAGGTTAGTGATTATTCTGCATGTATTGTTATATAAAATAGGTAAGAGAGCATGAAATAAAGTGTTGTAGTCCAATAATACAGCCATAAATGGCCTGAATAACTACTCTGCATGTACTGCCAGATAAAAAAGTCAGAGAGCCAGAAAAAGAGTGTAGTAACCCATTAAGAAAGGTGATATTTGTCCGGAATAATATCTCTGCAGGTACGGTCATATAAAATAAGTGAGTGAGCCTGAAAAAGAGTGTTCTAACCTATTAATAAAGGTATAATATGTCTTGAATATATCTTCCATATGCACCATTATAACAAATAAAGGAGTGAGCCTGTGGAAAAGTGTGCAATGTCATTAATAAAGGTCTAAAACCTGGAGTGTGCTTGTTTCACTTAGTCTGAAATGTTGTTGTACCCTTGCATTATACAAATAGTACTGTTTTAAAAAGTGCTGGCAACCCAGAGTTGTGCAGTCCCATATAAAGTGGGTGATGGAAGTGCTATTAGCTGTGAAGCATATATACAGTCCTCAACAGTCAGTTACTGGCTGGCATGCATAAGTAAGTCTGGCGCACGAGTAGCATGTTAATTTGTTCACCAGAAATGTGAGTGTGTGTCAAGAAATGCAGGGTTCTGTACAAATAGAAGTGAAAATTTCATGTGAAAACATCCAGATATGTAGATAAAGAAATATAAAATGCAATTAAGGAATATGTAGCAGTAACATCTGCATCTTGGACAGTTAGTATGTCAGATATAGGTCAGGCATATATTAAACTAGCCAAACCCATTACACAACCTAATGCATGGTGGCAAGTGTAATAATACATGTAGGGGATATACACCTGCAGTCACTAGGAATGTCGTGTAGACTAAAAGTAATTATAAGATGTTAATCGAGGTTTTTTCTACACCCTACTGTATGTGCATAAACCATGCAATTCCACACCTCAATGGGTATGTGTAATATTAAATATTTGTTGGGACATATGTCCTATTGTTCTATAACTATTTGCATTCACATTGATGCATGTGCCCTGTTCAAACCCCACAATCATGGTGGCCTGTTGCTACCAAACATCCCTGCATGCTGTTGGAATATCCACTGTTGTTCAATATATGCATGTGTTATGCTTGCTCTTCAACTGTTGGAACCTTGGTGTGTTGGGTTAATGGGAATATTACTGCATGTTGTTACAACTAATCTGGAATGCTGTTGTTTATGTTGTAATTAAACACACTTAATCACAGAACGTATGGGAAGGCCGGTCCCAGCGGACCCACCTGTCCCTCCTCAGCTGGCAAGTGCACCTGGCACCAGCAGGTCCGGTGCCCAGCCCGGGCTCCCCTCCTCCATTGGTCCTGTGCCACCTTCAGGTGGAAGCACTGCAGGGGATGGGGCTCATCTGCCCGTGCAAGCGTGGGTGGAGAACGGCCACCTGTCACCCTTCGAACGGTCCGGGCTGTGGAGCATAGGGAGATCCAGCATTCAGTCACTGATCCCCTATGCCAGCTCGAGGCGAGAGTGGCACGTCTCATGGGTGAGCCTGCCCATCCTACGCAGCCCCCAGCACAGCCACCCTCAGGGCTGTGAAGGTGTAGTGGTGACCGCCCATAGGTGGGGATCTCAGTTCCACTGTTACCATCTGTGGGCTCATAGGCTTGTGATTTCCATACATCCGTCCCCGTCAATTGTGTTCACCCACCCCATCTGTCATACACCGCCACTGTATGCATCTTGTCTGTCTTGTCTGTTTACCTCCCCGACCTACCTCCCCGAACATACCTACTTCCTCTACCTCACTTTCCACTCTCACCATCCAGGGGCAATCTGTACCCACAAAAAAATTACGCCCCATACATAGCTGCCAATTTCGCACACATGTTCGGGGAGGTAGGTTGGGGATGTAAACGGACAAGACAGACAAGACGCATACAGGGGTGGTGTATGACACATGTGGTGGGTGAACACAAGAAACCCTACTACTTGGAAACTTTAACATAGACTGGGGCACCTGTTCCTCAGAATCCCCAACCACCCATATTAACCTGCATGCATTTACACGAATCATATCCACCCCTACCAGGATAGGTAAACCCAACCAAAAAGAAAGTATACTTGACTGGGTACTCATAAACAGTCATCCCCAACTGTACACCTCTGGTACCCTCCTTAATGACCTAAGCGATCACCTTCTCACATATGTAATTAAGCACAAAACCATTAATTCCCAACAACCCTTACTCAGAAAGGTTAGAAACAATAAAAACTTTGACCCTGCCAAATTCCAACAAGAACTAAACTCATGTAATTGGTCTATAATAAAACACCTCCTCCCCTTAGAGGAAGCAGTAGCATACTTTAACAACAAATTCCTTGAGATCCTTGATTTGCATGCACCTGTTCGTTCAAAGAGAACCAAGGCAAAAACTACACCATGGCTTTCTATAGAGTCTAAACTCAAAATTACCCTTAGAAACAAAGCATGGGCTTTATGGCGTTCTTCTAAAGACCCTCAAGATCACATTAAATACAGGCAATCTAGGAACTAAACCAAAAAATAAATTTTACAAGACAAAAAACAATACTACTGTAATTTACAGACAGTAAATCAAAATAACCCTCAGAAGTTTTGGGGAGGTTTAAATAATCTACTACATCCTGGACAAGCTTCAACCCCAATCCCTGCTACTACTATTGATAAAACCCCTGAAGATGTTTCTGATAGTTTTAACCAATTCTTTACTGAGACAATTCAAGCCGTAACTAGCCAACTACCCCCTAGCTCCCCTGGTCCTGAAAGTAGCACCCCTAGAAACTTACTTGCGTTCAGTTTCCAACCAGTCACCACTTCACTTATCCATACTTTGATCAAAAAATTAAAACCCACTACACTTTCTGCTGATCAACTCCCTGCCGAGTACCTACAAAAATCAGCTGATGCTATTGCTTACCCCGTCTCAATACTAATCAATCAAACCATAGTAGAAGCTAAAATTCCCACCATCTGGAAAATATCCTATGTAATCCCACTTCACAAAGGAGGTAGCTCTACTGAATTCCCCAATTATAGGCCAATAGCTATACTCTTTCCACTTGCAAAGATTATTGAAAAATGTACTCATAGACAACTCATGCACCACCTAATCCAAAATCGCCTTATGGCAGACACTCAGCATGGCTTCCGTCCTCATCGCAGCACTACTTCAGCCCTCCTAGCCTTTACTAACACCATAAACCATAATCGCAACAATAATTATATATCCTCAGCCCTCTTTTTGGATCTTTCCAAGGCATTCGATATGGTTGATCACCAACTTTTAATCCACACCCTGCAAACATTCTGTCTAGATACTGGAGCCCTGCAATGGTATCAATCCTAGCTGAATGGTCAACAGCAGGCTGTTCTCTGGCAGAACAAACTCTCTAACCTTCTACCTAACACCCTTGGAGTACCACAAGGCTCTATACTAGGGCCCTTGCTGTTCTCCATCTTCTTTAACGACCATTATACTGTCATCCCAAAAGTCAGCTGTATCCAATATGCTGATGACTCTACTCTGATTTGCTCAGCCACATCTCCAGTAGAGTTATGGTCAGCTACCCAGACCACCTTTAATACAGAAGAAAACTGGCTTTCTGAACATCGTCTGATCCTAAATCCCAAAAAAAACTAAAATGCTGTTATTTTCACCAACACTTAGGTCTACCGCTTTCACCTTTACCATAAAATCAAATGATGGCACAATAATCTCCCCTGACCCATCTACAAAACTATTAGGTGTCATCATAGACAATAATCTAAAATTTGACCTACATGTTAACCAAACTATCAAAACCATCAATAAAAAACTAGGGTCACTTTACAGAATAAAAGCCTTCCTAACCCCTCCAGCTAAAATTGCCATAGCTTGCTCTCACCTTCTTTCAACCCTTCTGTATGCATCCCCTCTACTCTCGAATTTAAATAAGACTGTCCTTAACAAACTCTCAATTTGCTACAACCACATTGCCACTGGGCTGCCTTTTAGGACACATCATTGCATCAATCTAAATCAGCTTGCGTGGCTTGAACTACCCAGCCTAATCCAGTATATCCAACCGATTATGGCCTATAAAATCCTCTATAATCCGAACAATACTCCTGCACTTAAAAATATTATCACCCCCTATAACAATCCTAGACCGCTTCGATCCTCTAACAAACTATTAATTCAGACTAGCAAAATTAATAACACAGCCGGTGATTCTCTCTTTGCAAATTCTGTAAGTAGATCCTGGAACTCTCTTCCAGCTGATATTACCTTACTTTCCACCTTAAGTCAATTTAAAACTAGACTCAAACAACATTTGTCACTTAACTGGCTATGTCAATGTATCAAGCCTGGCTAACTCTCTCTAGAATGTGTAAAAATCTGTTAACCAGTTTACTGCGTAATTTAATTTGATCCTGACTTGTGCTCAGGATTAACTGTAACCTGTGGAACTTGTTTAACTTGCTTACTTATGTAATCTCTGTAAATAGTCTGTTTGTAATATGTAATGCTGGTATTATGTAATGCTGTATCTGCTTACCCTTGGAGCTTTTCTCCCCGGGCCTCCGCTGAAAATGGACATGCATCCAGTCGGACTATCCCGGTCAACAAATGTAAAATAAAATAAATAAATAAACATGTCCACTGGACATGTAAACTGATAATTATAATTGGCAATACAACATACTTTGTTGTCCTCACCCCTCTCCCAGGGGTGGAAGGTTTCAAATTTCACTCCAAATTTATTGCATATGCACAGCTGTTGCTGGTAAAGAAATGGGTAGCTATGGACCTTCCCTACACCCGTCCTGCACACCCCGAGCTTCTTTACCTACTGTCTGTTCCTCTTTGTGCCCCCTTTTTCACCACTTTCCTATTTCCCCATTTTCTTTTCCTGAAAAGAAATTAGCGCGGGGGTTAGCGAGAGTAAGCACTTTTAAGCAGTGGTAAGCAGGTTTAAGCGAGTGTGCTCATGCGTGCGCTTAGCTAAGCATCGCTAAGTGTCACACAAACCCGTGCAAACCCTCTTACAACTGCTTAAAAGTGCCTTAGTCACTCTATGGAAGGGCCCTTGTTCTGCTCAGCAGCAAAGGAGAAGACCTCTGCCAGTCTTGCACCTCAGACCATTGACACAATAGACTGCATGAATTACCACTAAGCCACAACAGATATACAAATAACTTGGTGCTGACATAAATATATCATGCATTACAATGAGGGAATGTAAATGGAAATTAGGAATGGTATAACACAAATCCTGTTCTGTGGGTCTTTGCCAGCAGTTGTTGTGGAATTGCATGACATGACTGTGAAAAGAGAACCAGCCATCCAAGCAGGGAATAATGTTACAGTAACCCCTTACAAACACCACACAGTATCAGACCAGGATAAATACTGGCAAAGTTGATTAGGGCAGAGGCCAGACACCCCAACTGTGACTGCTTTACAGGGATGTCCCTGATTTGTAAACAAATGTTAGCTGTGCCTCACTGAATCACTCTGGAAAGTACTAACTTTAGGCAGACAAGTGTGGAATCACACATAATGAATAATCTCAATAGGTGAGAGTAGACACTGCTTGCATGTCAGAAAAGGTGTAGGTATACATATGCTCTGATTCCCAAGAAAGTATCAACTGCAATATGTCTGTAATATATTGCAGGTGTATGTAACGTATATGTACCTTTCACTGAGGTCATTCAAATACATACCTGAGAGTATCTGAGGCCTGACAGAGACAGAAACACACAGGCATATCAGCATTACTGCTGTTACACACTCTGCAAATAGCTTTGGAAGGAGTTCCACAAGTATGCCCTTATATAGGAGTACAACACAGAAATATCACAGGATGTAGCCATGTACTGCTAACAACCAACTGTGACAATGCCAATGTGCCAGTGCTGAAAAGACTGGTGTGGTGCACAGACAAAGTATAATATGCTAACATCTAGCTACTATCTGGATATATCTACAGGTGGGACCTACGCAGACAGACTACTTGCCTTGATAGACTAACAGGTACACATAAATCCTGTATGTTCAGCAAGATAAACCTCACATGATAATAAAAAATGCTCTTTGCAGTTCTGCACCTCTACCCAAAGGTACAACACACCTGTGTATTCAGGCAAAAAACAGGGTGTAGGTAGGCATACTCAGTACTGAAATATGTCCAGTTGTGTTGAGCAGCCTGTGCTAATTGCAACACAAACAAACAGCAAACTGTTCAGAGGTGAGTAACGTAATAATTACAGTATAGCAGTTCATAAACACTGCATGTGCCACAGAAATACAGTGCACTAACCACATTTGTATGGCAGTTAAATGTCTAATTCAGAAAGAAAGTACATACTCCCATGTATCCTGTGTTAGCATTTGGAGGGGTGAGTACATGTCTACACTGTGAAGGGTGTACTGAAAGCAGCAACATTCAGGTTTGAGTACAACATGCATATCACTGGCTACAACCCTAGCTTCAGATAAGAGACATATACCAACCTTCTGACTGACACAACGGTGTCCAGAGCAAACAAGCATGGGCCCCACCTTGGAGAGCTGAAAGGCTACACCTACCTAACCTAGCATTTTATAGCAGCGGGCTGCAATCACAGTGAGTAATGCAATCAGCACACAGCAGGCTGCATGCAATTACTGAATGGTGGGTAGCAATTGGTGCAGAGGCTGTCACATGCAAAAGTGCAGATACCTAGAACAGCAGGCTGTACCTGCTGTCCACACATGTAATAATTTCATTGCAGGTACAGGGAGATAGAGAGCGAGCGCGAGAGAGAGACACAGAGAGAGACAAAGACAACAGAGAGAGAAACCGAGACAGAAACAGAAACAGAGGGAGAAAACCCAAAACAAACAACCAACCAAAAAAAAAAACCTATAAAACTCTAACAGACGGAGCAGGGAAATACAAATGTAAGGTATGTGTAACTCATATGTATGTGCTGGCATGTAGTGGATGTTCCTGAAGAGTACTTTGCACACTGCAAATCATCCATGTGTAGCAGCAGTACGTATCTATCTGTATCTGCATATGTGCATAGGGCAAGGGACATACTGCAACTGTTAGTGAAGGGTGGACAGATATCTGTTGTTGAAGGTTGTTATGTACATATATCTATGTAGGTCGTAGTGTGTGGCATAGAAAACAGCATGCAATGCTGATATATGTCATGTGCTGGTTAAACACTGTGGGACTGATTTGTCAGATCTGCTGTGTTACAGCCAGTGAGACCTGCTCAAGCTACATGGGCCGAGGACACCCACATGCATTCTGCACAGCACTGTGCAATATAATCACAAAACTGTACATCCCACAACTGTCGCATAACTGATATCCCCACCATGAAAGGTGGACTGTACATGTGCCTATATGTACATCTATGTGTACAGCAATGGATGTGTACATGTATGTATATAGATATGTATATATATATATATATATATATATATATATATATATATATATATATATATATATATTTATCTACGGTTTACTATCATAAATTCGAAAATCAGAACAAAACGTGTCTGCATTTTCGAATTTATACATCGGAAATGAACATTTCCGAATTTACCTAAAGTCAAAAACAGCTGTGTATTGTCGAAAATGTTGCTCGCGACATTTTCGGCAATACACAGCACTCCCACCCATCCCATAACTACCTACCTAACCAGCCTAAATGCACAGTTATGCAGGGGGGCATGCCCCCCTGCACCCACGCCAACTTAATATTCCAACTCCAAGATCGCACTACAGTGAGGAAAGGGATGTATTTCCCTAACCACACTGTACCACGATCCCCTCACATGAGCGAACTTAACACATTGCATTTAAGTTACCTGGCACTTGCTCACTAAAGGCACTTGCTCACTAAAGCAATTATATAAGTCAGCACTAAATGATTAAAAGCACTACACTCTCACAAAGTCCTCTTGAGTACCTTGTTCCCCATTGGCCCTTTTTTTTCAATTATAAAGGAATTCCCAATACTATTCTAGCATGTCCAAAGGTCAGTTGTCAATCTTCTCTCCGGTCCAGCTGGTGAATCTGGGAATCTTGAGGCAATGTTACAACTGCCTCATGTACACAGACAACCCTCTCCTCCTCCCAACAAATTCCAACACATGTGAGATGCATCCATATAGCCAAACTGGAGGCTAAGCTCTCTCAACTCAGTACTGGCGTAACCAGTCAGGAGGAGAAGGAAACCACACTCAGTACAATTCCAGTTTCACATAGACCTACCACGACAGCAAACCAAACACATAAACACACAAAAACATACTCGGAGGCTCTAAATAAAAATCTGCCTAAGCAGCAGAGACCTCCAAAGCAGACACCCAAGCAACCACTACCCCAAAACAAAGCACGTGCAACACATAGCTCACAAAGCCAGTGTGCCGAATAGTCACAGCCCTTAAGGCTAAACAACACACCTGATACACTTGTAATAGGTGACTCTATCGTCAGGCACAATGACGTCCCGCTCACCAGGCTGAACAAGGAGAAGGTCATGGTGAGCTGCCTGTCAGGCGCTAGGATCCGCCACATAACACAAGCACTCAGGTCACTCCACGGCAAGTACAAATATGACTCAGTCATTGTCCATGCTGGTGTGAATGACCTGAGATGTACCACCCTGAACTACATGAAAAGAGACATAGAGGAGCTCTCTGAACATGTGGCCCAGGCCGGTATGACCCTGACCTTGAGTAGCATCTTACCCTCACCAAGAATGATGCCACAATATGAAGACAAGATGATCAATTTCAACAATTGGCTTAAGTATTGGTGTCATTCAAAGGGGATCCAATGCCTGTCAGCCTGGGATGACATGCTCGACAAGCCACGATGCTTCGCTAGGGACGGCTTGCACCTGTCACCCCTGGGCTTTCGGATATTGGCAAAGGCTCTTGCTACCCCCATAGTGCCTTTTTTAGGCAAGGCTCAAAAGACAAACCCACCTCCATAGGTATCACAAGGGATAAGAAACTAAGAGTAATGCTACTCAATGCCAGAAGTCTAAACCTCAAGATGCACGCACTCGAAACTCTCCTTAGCATGGAGAACATCGATATCTGTGCTGTAACAGAAACCTGGTTCAAGGCACCCGAGAGCACCCCAGCACTACCAGGTTATACCTCATACCATACTTTTCGGCCCCAAAACTTGGACCAACCCACAAAAGGAGGGGGAGTATCAATATTCGTCAAAAATACCCACACCTCCAGGTTGGTGGCACAGCACGAAGCATCAGAGACTATCCATGTGCAACTAACAGAGGGTAAAACTGCCTTCCAGTTTATAGCCTGCTACAGACCACCCTCCCTAACCCAGGAACCCCACTGGGCCTTCCTGAGAACACTGCAAAATATGAAGGTCTCTCCAAACACCATTATATTGGGCGACTTCAACTACCCAAACATTGACTGGGAGCATTACTCTAGCTCCAACACCCTAGCCCAAAGGTTCCTAGAATTTATAAACTCAAATGCTATGGAACAACTTGTTACCACTCCCACAAGAGGGGAAAACATAATGGACCTGATCATCACCAACATGGGGACTCTATGCTCCAGACCAGAAGTGTATCCCTCACTGGTAAGATCAGACCATAAACTAAGCTCACTGGATATTCACATCCCAGCACCACCTCCTGCCCAGAAAACCACAGTGAAAAACTTCTCTAAAGCAAATTTCACACTCCTCAAAACCGTGATGGAATCCTTCAAAGCCCCCGGGCCTGTGGAAAATAGGGCCCAGACCACAGAATCCTTTATAAACTCATTCTATGAACACCTTCAGGAATGCATGGATCATGCGATCCCAAATAAAACCAAGACCCAATCCTCCAAAGGCAGACATCCTGTCTGTCGGACGCCAGCCATAAACAAACTATACAATAGAAGGAGGAAGCTACTAAATGATAGAGCAAAATTCCAAAAAGGGAAGGCATCTCTGATCAGTATTAGCAAAAAACTACGGGCACTCATAAAATCGTCTAAGGCCAGCTTCGAGAGAAAAATTGCACAGGGCACCAAGGATAATCACAAGGCTTTCTTTAGTTATGTTAGGAACCTGGGTGGTAATTCCCAGATATGCTCAGAATTAGTTCAAAATGCAAACAATACACCGAACCCACAGACATTGCCAACATCCTAGCTGACAGGTTCAGCGCAAACTTCTCCCCCCCTCTCCCCACCAAAAGGGCAAATATCTATCCCAGCAGAGTGCTGCCCCCCTGACATCTCAGATGCTCAGGTAAGAGCCACCGTCTCCAAAGCAAAAAACACAGCATCAATGGGACCAGACGGTGTCCCGGGCTGTGTCCTACATGAACTCCAAGAAGAGCTAAACCCAAACATAAAACTACTGCTCAATCTCAGCCTTACTACAGGATATGTACCCAAAGAGTGGTGTACAGCAACTGTGGTCCCTCTCCAAAAAGGTGGTGCCTCAACGGATCCTGGAAACTATCGTCCCATAAGCCTGACTAGCTTGGTCTGCAAAGCTATGGAAAGGATCATCATGGACCTCATAAATAAAGATATTGGGGACCTACAGACACTGGATCCTTCCCAGTCTGGCTTTGTTAAGGGCAGATCCTGCCTCTTAAACCTGGTTGATTTCTTTGAAACAGTCACCAAGGCCATTGACGAGGGAAAGGTAGTCCACACAGCCTACCTGGACCTCGCAAAACCCTTCTATACAATACCCCACTCGGGCATTATAGATAAGCTCACCAGCTTAAATATAAACCCTATGTCACTAGATGGGTTGCAAACTGGCTCAAGGACAGAACCCACATGGTTAGAATTGCTGGAGCCATGTCAGACTCCAAACCAGTTACAAGTGGCATCCTACAAGGCTCAGTCCTGGGACCTCTCTTGTTCGGTATATATTTCTCGGAGGTACAGGCCAACATGGAAGGACTGTGGCTGACCAAGTTCGCAGATGACTGCAAACTGGGCGCCATAATTGACTCTCCAGCCGACACAAACATCCTCCAAAAGGGCTTCATAGAAACAGACAACTGGTGCCAGAGCCATGGCCTCAAGCTAAATGCCAAAAAGTGTATAGTCATCCCCTTTGGCAAAAACAGTGCCCACAAATTACCACATAGGTGGTAATCCATTAAGTACAGAAGAAGTAATTAGGGACCTGGGGACCCAAGTTGATAGCAATCTCTCATTTGACAACCACGTGGCCAAAGTGGTTAGAAAACATTTTATATAGCCCACCTAATCATGAAGGGATTCACATCTAGATCAGGGGAGGTCATCGTGCCTCTTTACTCATCCCTCATCAGGTCCATAATTGAGTATAATGCCCCTTTTGGGATGTACCTTACCAGACACCTGCAGCAACTGGAAAGACCTCAAAAGTACCTCACCAAGAGGATCAAAGGGCTCAAACAGATGCCATATGCTGCCCGGTTAAAGAAACTCCAGCTCTACTCAGTGGCATACCGCCTGTTCAGAGGCGATCTGTGCCTGACGTATAAAGCCATGTCCAACCTGGAATTAATGGACATGCTGCACCTCAGAAAATCCAAATCCTATTGAGCTACATGCTCGAGAGACTTGAACCTCAGCACTGAAATAAATAGGACATGCTGGAGGGACAGATTCATAACCCAGAGGCTCCCTTCACTCTGGAATAAAATCCCAGTCCAGGTTAGGCAGAGTCCCTCATTGACTCTCTTCAAGAGAAATCTTGATGAGTGGATGGGAGAGCATAGGTTTACCCCGGGTATCACTTCTGTGTCACTGTTAGACAGAGGTACAGTATACTAACCTCAAAAAAGGATATAGCAAAATTAAATTAAAATGGGTGGCAAAAGCCAAACACATTCTGGCTAGGCTTATAAATGCCCTAGGGCAGATAGCCTAGTATGAACCTATGAACCTATGAACCTAATTGCGAATGCACAGTCCATTCGCAATGGTAAAGTTTGCTCACATCACCTGCCGAAATATGAAGTATTCGAACATCTGTTGTTCGAATACTTCATAGCCGTGCAAGTGCACGTCGGCATTGTGATAGTAAACCATATATACATATATATATATATATATATATATATATATATATATATATAGAGAGAGAGAGAGAGAGACATGGGGCCATATGTACTGCAACAGGTGTGTGGTGACCAAGGCATGGACTGTAGACAAGTGTTGATACTGCAGTGCCATTCCTCCTTTCCAAAACACTGTACCCATTAACTACCACATAGGTAGAGATCTACCCAACACCCAAGGTGTGATAAGGGAACATGGGACACAGGTGGACAGTAGCCACCTCTTTGATAAAGACAGTGCCACACTAGACCTGTAATCTGTCTGTGTGGTATGTGTCATACAGATGCCCTATGCAGACTGACTCACAAAACCACATCTAGACTGTACTGCATACCGGCCACACAGAGGTGACCTCTGCTGGACATACAGAGGTATGTCACACCCATAGCTGGGTGACAACCACCATGGCAACATATCACAATCCCTCCGGGATACACGCTCTAGGGCCCTAAACCTCGTCAGCTCACTAAACAGCACATGCTGGAGGGATAGGTTCCTATCTCAGAGATATGCCATACACTGGAATAGACCACCTAGCAATAGCAAACAAGGCTCCTCATTAGCAGTTGTCATAAATACCCCTAATGATTGTTTGGGAGATTGGTAATACACCCCAGGAACCCCCTCTGTGGTTCTGGTTGGCAGGGGCAAGTGAAATCAAAGTACATGTGTGTCAAAGGCCAAGGTAGCATATGGCTAGGCTGCCATAGGCCCTAGGGCCAATAGTATATAACCTACCTATGACACTATGCACTCACATATGTACTCAATGAAATACCTGTTATGTGAGGTTGAATAAGTGTAACGCTGAATATGTGCAAGGTCTGTAAAGGTGTGATAGGTTAGTGTGAAAATGTATCTGACATGGTAGTGTCTATCCTAGCTGTGACGCCAGGGAAAGATGTGTATTGTACTGTTAGGCAGACATAGTAGTATGGCATACGATGTGATGTAGTTCCTTGTTGATGACCGTGGTGTCTCATTGTAGGCTAAAGCAATACATGTATGCTTAGTGAGTGGTACTGCTGGTGAATCCAACTCCTATAGGAACTGTAGTACTACCTGAAGCTGTATGCCAAAACAGCACAGTATGGTGTGTGTTCACATTGCTTGGAAATACTGTCTTGTGTGTTTCCTGTAGTCTACACAGAGGGCAAAACTCAGGCATAAGGGTCTGTAGGTAGTGGCACACAGTACTGTATGATACACAAGTAATGCTCATCTGTGTTGGCATACAGTGGTGCATTGTATGTTTGTCTGATGTGTGTGTAATTATGCCTGTACCATGGCTGCAATCATATGTGTATTACAGGGTATACGTGTGTATCCAGCAACATATATACTCTGTTACAGCAGTATGCCACCTATAGTAACAACTGTACACATATGTTAGGCAGGGCTATGCATCAATGACTAGTGTGGTTGATTGGTACTATTTTAACTGTACTTTACATTCATTGCAATGGATGACATCTCTGTTCGTGCATTGGGGTGATATATACCCCTGTGTTGAGGTTGTGCATTGTGTCACAAAAAGTGTGCCGGGTACTGTTGTATAGTGGTGTGATATATGGAGTATGCCAGGCACTGTTAGTCAGTTGTGGCCTGAGAACCAATAAGTGGTAGTGAACATGTGTAACCCCTGACAAAGAAATGGAAGGTATATATGGCAGTAAAGTGATATCTTTGGTTAAAGGTTTAAAGTGTGCCACAGGACTCGCTCACACATATTGTTCATATCTTTTTCAGCCAGATGGCCCACCAATGCAATCCATCGTATACAGCAGCGGAGGAAGATGAAATTGTCCAAAGCCTGGTGCAGCAGTACACTATGCTGTTCTCCCAAAGCAGTCAGCACCAGCAGGAGTGGACTGCACTGTGGCAGGATCTTGTTCGTCAGGTAAATGACATAGGCATGCATAACTGGACATATGAGCAGGTACGCCATCACTGCAGTGATTTAATTAGACATGTCCGGCAGCATGCGTCTGATATCCAAAGACAACAGCTTGCCACAGGTGGTGGGGTGGCCATTCATCTCCCCCTCACCAGAGTGGAGGAGCTGCTCCTAAGCATGGTGGCTCCTGGACAACAGCAGCAACAACCTGTGACATGTGTTGTCATGGAGGCAGGAGCCACCCAGCATGTTTACATGGAGCGAGCAGGTAACATGCCCTATCTGTAGACTACAGTTAACTGTATTGTTAGATTATGTCTACGTGAGATGTGTACTGTGTGTTTAGCAGTTGTTCTGCCTAGTGTCATGCAATACTGATATTTGGAATATTATCTCTATACCTGTGACTATTGACTGTTGTTCCACTGTAGTTTAGCATACCCACTGTAGCAACGCCACAATTGTGGCCACTGATGAACTCTCTCATATTCTCGTAGGTCCCTCTGGTGTGACAGCAGGGCAGACGATCCATGCTGGTGAGTGTGATATAACTGCTGTGTTGGTAATGAAATGTGCATGTCATAAGTGAGGTGTAGGCCATGTACACGTAACACACCTACGCATAATGCATGCCATGCATGTTTGCTGTAAGATGTTGCACAGCTCAGTAATGTCAGTAGCTGCCTCAATGACATGCAATACACAGAGCATCAGACACAGTTGTGGCAACACCATACTGCACATTGGATAGGCATAGTTGCTATAGCTGTACACAACATAACACGTTTATCATACGCAGTACACAAAAACATGCTACATATGGTGTTACCACACACCCGCTGTAAGGTCACACTTCAGTATCCCACATGTCATCCACACACACATGATGTACCTCAGGGGTAGAGGCCTATCATGGGGCTGTGCAACACTCTTCAACACATAACACAGTCATGTTAGGCAATGCTCCCTATTGGGCACCTCACACACCCATGTACAAAGTGGCTGTGTAATTGTAAATGTAGCCACGGCATTGCAGTTCAGGTACAGCATGCTAGGCGGTGGTCGGTCACACATTAGTAGCCATGAGTGACCACAAGATGCATGAGGATGATGGCACATGGTACTACACCCCATCCAGTTACAGTGACTACAGTACTACACATAGCAGTCATTGCTTTGCACCTCAATGTTGTGTGTGTGCAAACATATGCACCTATACACAATATGCATAGCATGTTGTGTGTGTGCTTAGATATGCCAGTATACACAATATGCACAGCAGTCGCCATCTGTACAAAGTGTCACATATATGTCCGGGAATGCTATTGGGTGCATAGGTCACATGACACACATTGGGTATGTGTGGTGTTTAATGTTGCAACCATAACCACTGTACAAGTGCCATGTTGAGCATTGGGATTCCTTCACATCTACATGCACCACTCATATCGTGTGTGTACATAGCATGCATGTGCTCCACCTGTGCCCACTATTATCTGCTATGGACACAGACACTGTAATCACACATGGCAATCTATGTGCCGCACAGATAACACATGCAGCCATGGTATGTATACCTGGGAGTGATGGTGCACAGGACATTGCAGAGCTGATAATACATGCACAGCAATGTTGTGTCCATGTACACATTGTGTTCCAAGGTGTTGCCAATCACTGAACAACTACACACATGCATCAAAGCCATGTATAATGTCATTAAATAGGGCTGTCTACACTTGCACTGCATGGTCTTGAGTAACACATATTCTGCATGCTGACATGCGTGAGGTGACTGTTTGCCTTGTGATACTGGCACCCACCTTCCCCCATTATTGAGTATGTGTTGGATTGCTGGTGTGTGTGTGTGTCTGTGTGTGTGTGTGTGTGTGTGTGTGTGTGTGTGTGTGTGTGTGTGTGTGTGTGTGTATGTGCTGTAGTGAGGAGTGTATTTGTGTGTATGTGGGCATGTGTGCATGTGTGCATGTGTTCTTGTGTTCATGTGTGCATGTGTGCATGTGTTCATGTGTTCATGTGTGCATGTGTGCTAACATCATGTACAGATTGTAAAGTGTGTTTCCTGTCTTCCTCTCACAGGTGCTGAGTTTGTGGTGGCTGAAAGCAGCAGGGAAACTGAAGTCATTGCCACTAATAGTGGAGATGATGAAGCATGTATTTTGGCACAGGAAGGTTTGACAGGGTCTGTCGTTGGTCCACCAATCGACAGTACACAGCGTTCAACCCCACCTATGTGCACATTCATACTGCTGATACATCCCTCATCACCAATGGCCTTAGCCGAGGGACAGCATACAGGTGGCATTGACCAGGAGAGAGTGGTACCCATGGCACTTGCATCCCCTCAGAGCAGCCATAGCCAGATTCCTGGAACGGTGCCACATAGGCTTATAGGTTCATAGGTTCAAAGGTTAGTACCGGGCTAACTGCTCCTGAGAGCCATTTTAAGCCTAGCCAATTATTCTTTGTGAGATTCAAACCCTGCACCTTGTGTTTGTAAGGCAAACACCTTAACCATTAGGCCACCCAGGGGTTCTCAGGGGAGCACCACTGGTCGTATTGCCCCTGGCAGACATGCCACCAGAGGTATTACAACCTCCAGTATGTTCCGGGCTGTAATGCAGGCACAGGCACGTATGGAACGGTACACCAGACAGGGACTAAGGGCGCAGAGGGCCCATTACACGCTATCAATGACAGCATCCGTGACCTTGCTGATGCCATCTGGAATTTCACCAAGGTCATTGACAGAAGTTGGGGGGAGACAGTAGATGCCCTCCACAATGTCTCTTCCATGAGCCAGGACCGTGCAGGATGGGTGAGATGTTGATGCGGATGCATGCCAGGAACAACAACAGCTGGCAGTCAACACGAATGGCACACAGATCACAGCCGCTCCCGTACTGGCAGTACCAGCACCAGCAATGCTGGGGCTGGCCTGTCTATTGACCGTCCTTGTAGACCACATGCACGTGGCTCTGGCCAGCCCCAGCAGGGACATGGGTCCAGTCATCATACTTCTGCCTCTGATGATAGTACCCAGTCAGGGTTGGTACCTGATACTGCCCGTAGCACCCCTGCCAGGCACAGGTACAGTGTCCGTGCCCAGATACAGTGATCTGTACAGCCTAGCAGGTATGGTCTGTGGCTGTCCCACAACCTCCCGTATATGGCAGCCACATGGTGGAGCTGTGTGCATGCAGACACACACACAGTAACCAAACAAGTAGGGCTCCCACATGCACACACACATTACATCAACATTGGCCCATGCTGTACTGTTGTCCCTCACACACACGCACACACACACACACATACACACACACACACACACACACACACACACACACACACACACACACACACACAGACATGTTGATTGGATGGGTCAGTGTCGGGCTCTGGCAAACCAACAACACACCCTGTGCATATGATGACAACTGTGCCACCTCCTGTCATCTGTAACATTGATGCAGGAACAGGCTAACATGGTTCTGATGCACAGGGTGACATTATAGCAGTGTAGCATTATTAGCAAGTTGTCAACAGGAAAGTGTAATGATATCTTTGTAAGTATATCTGAGCAGGCATTATGCATCACAGCTCTGATTGTCAATGTAGCATTGTTTACACCAGTGTTAGGTCTAAGTATGTATTGTCCACCCATGTGCCACTTGGCTGAAGTGTACAGTGTTGCCAGCATGTGCTAGTGAGTAAACAGTACGTGTGTGGTGTGTGCATTACAGATTAGCCGGTGTACATCTGTGAACATGGTGGGTGTGCACTGTCTGCATGTACGTGCATAGTGGACACATGAAACATGTGACATACCCTGTTGTACATATTGTCAACATCTCATATGAATCTTTCGATGGCCAGTATGCATTCTACTACAGATATGTACTAACATGGGTACACATGTGTGTATGACATGGGTCGACAGTATGCTGTGGGTGATACTGTTGATACCTGTCAATGATTTGCAGTCTGGTAGTATACACAACCTCAACAGCATGACTATAACCAATCATTAGATGATGTCCTGACAAATGACACATAGTTGTAGGGAACTCAGTAACAGTTGGGTCCTTCCAGTACTATACTATAACAGTGACCAGTGGTATTGACCGCCACCCGTACCTGGGACCACACCTGTTTGGCATATAGCCCTCTTAGGTACATGCAAACACACTAGGGATATGTCCATCCACATCTGGAAATGCATGCATTGGCCTACAATGCATTCCCTGGATGGGACGCATATCCTACACAAGGGTATCATACAGACAGATACCTGTTGTCCAATACATGCTGTATAGCAGTAAGCCGACTGTGGCATAGTCATCCACATTTACTATACATACTATCCCGACAGTACCACATAGGTGGTAGCCCTCGATATGTATGTTGGGTAACAATGTGTACATACAGCCACATGTTATGTCATCTGTCCCTTGGTATCCACATATCCATAGGTATTGTGGAGTCCCTCTGTGTGTCACATAAGACATTAGGGTCCTGAATGCATATCCACAGGGCTGTTGTACACCTATAATGACTGTCCATTATTGCCAGTCGTTGTTGTGTATGAACATGTCTGACATATACCCCAGGCATGTACCCTCACTCACAGTACTCTATAGTAACTGTCATGGGTGTGTGTGGCACAGATGACCTTGCACACAGATCACTACAGTGACCGGGCTTGAGACATACATACATATGTGACCTACGATCTGAGAAGCAATGGCACAATCTGTCAAAGGAAACAGATGTATTCATGTAGTATGCAGGCTTCACACCTACGTACTGATTGAGGTCACATGTACACATATTTATTTGCCACGCAGATACCTGATGTGTGCAATGCACATACTGTTTTAATCACGATATGTCATACCACAGTAAAAGCAAAACCCACACTGCATTGACCAACTGTGCCACACCCAGCACGTGCAGGATTCCAACCCCTATCTAACTATGTTATGATACTAGAGACATACGCATTAACACAGCATGCTATATGCTTTACTGGGTGGTTTCTATTCTCCTGCTATATTTGTAGGACGCTGACATCATCAGACTTTCCAAAGATGAATGTACCTCTTTTAATTTGTTTTCCCAGTCTCCAAAAGGGGAACTCCTCTCAAAGGAAATCACACACATACACACACTGTCAGCATTTGCAAGATTCAAACCCCTACTTAACTATGTTATGATACTAAAGACATATGCATTAAAATGGCACGCTATATGCTTTACTGGGTGTTTTTTATTCTCCTGCTATATTTGTAGGATGCTGACATCATCAGACTGGACATGGTAATGTGTGTACACTTTGTTTTATGCAATCCCAGGAATGAGCCATGTGGGTTGGCAGGTGTCAACAGCTTGAACAGGACCCCATAATCCTTACGTTGTTTGATCTATCTGTGGACACATTGACATTCCTTCATATGTCAACACATATTTATGCACAGATTGTTGGTTTTGTGGATACATGTGTCAGGGGTGTTGATAAAGGGCTATTCAAAGTCTATGTGGGACATGTGTAGCTCCATTCGGTGATGTATGTCTTGGGTGCCTACCTTGCAAACAGTCTAGCATGTTTGGGAACCATGATCTGCACATGAACATACCACAGTTTGTAGGGTTGTGTGTTTGTCAGCTTCCAATAGCTCTGTGTATGACTTCAACCATGATGGACTCCATGGCCTTTCAGATCAGACTTCATAGGCTTACTGGACTATACTTCCCATGGTGTGTTGTGCACCTACAATTGTGGGGAGTGCCATATGTTGCTGTAACACATTCAACGGTTCCAGATCCTGTGGAGTGGGTGAGGCTCAACAGACTGTTCAGGTGCAGGGTCTGTTTGTTCTGTAGTTCATGCATGACACATATTGGGAAACAATGTAATCCAGTTTCTGCCATGCTTTTGGCTTTGTGGGGAGCTGTTCAGCCATTCTACATGTGATATCCCCTGGCATGATGACTGGGACTATAGTCAGTGGGAGGTGGGTATGTCTATATGGGCCTGTCTGACAGGATGTCGGCATTGTCAGTCAGGTACAGTTGGCCCTGACTCAGGACATATATGAGTGTACATTGCTATTTATGACATAGCTGAAGGAGGTGTCATGATTCAGTCTGGAATCCTTCTGAGCTACTCTTTACAAAACACCAACAAACCTGAGCACTAATCCCTGTTATACTCTTTTACACACTTAACACCCTACTGATCCTTTGCGATCAGGCTACCGAGTATGTCAACATAATATCCTGCCATGTCCAGGGGTCGGTTTTGTATGTACTCTCCAGTCCAGCTAGTGAATATTGTGGTTTTGACACATTGTCGCATCTGCCTCATGTACACAGACAACCCTCTCCTCCTCCCAACAAACTCAGATATATGTGAGAGATGCAACAATATTGACATACAGGAGGCTGAGCTCTCTCGACCCATGACTGGCATAGTCTATCAGGTGGTGAAGGTAACCACACACACCACATATCAGTCTCACATAAACCTATAGCCACAGCAATCAAACTGCATTATCACACATAAACATACTAGGGGGCTCTACATAAACTCTGCCTAAGCAGCAGAGACCTCCAAAGCAGACACGCAAACAACTGCTACCCCACTACCATACCCACATATCACATAGTTCACAATGTCAGTGTGCCACACAGTCACTGCCCTTCAGGCTAAACAACACACCTAATACACTTGTAATAGGTGACATTTATTGTCAGACACACTGACGTCCCACTCACCAGGCCAAACAAGGGAATATTCACTTTGAGCTGTCTCTCAGGTGGCAGGATGCACAACATAACATATGCACTCAGGTCACTCCACAGCAAGTGCAGGACTGGCTCCAGCATTGTCCATGCTGGGGCGTACACCCTCACACATCCCTCCCTGGACCACATGACATGATACATATAGGAACTCTCTGATCATGTAGCACAGGCCAGTATGACCCTGACCTAGTTTAGCATCTTACACTCACCAAGTATGATGTCACAGTATACCAACAAACTGATCATGTTTAACAGTTGGCTAACATATTGGTGTCATTCAGAGGGGATACAGTGTCTGTCAGCCTGGGGTGACATGCTCGACATGCCACGTAGCTTCCCTGTTGACAGCTTGCACCTGTCACCCTTGGACATTCGAATACTGGATAAGGCAGTTGCTACCACCATACTGCCTTTTTTAAGCGGGGCTCAAAAGACAAACCCACCTCCATAGACATTACAGAGGACATGACACTGAGTGTAATGCTGCTCAACACCAGATGTGTTACCCTCAAATTGCGACCACTCAGGAATCTCCTCAGTATGGACAACAGCGATATCTGTGCACTAACAAACACCTGGTTCAGGCTCCGAAATGCACACCAGCACTACCAGGTTATATTTCATACCATGCTTTCTGACCACAAAACTCAGAATGGCCAACACAAATAGGGGGAGTATCCATATACATCACAGATACACATACCTCTGGGTTGGTAGCACTGCACAAAGCATCACAGACCATACATATGCACCTAACATTGTGCATATCTGCTTTTTGGTTTGTTGCCTGCTACAGACCACTCTCCCAAACTCATGAACTACACTTGGCTTTCCTGGGAACAATGGACAATATGAAGGTATCCACAAACACCATTATAATGGGTGACTTCAATTACCCACACATTGACTGGGGATAGTACTCAGGCCCCAACACCCTCACCCAACAGTTGCTACTATTTGTACACTCATATGCTATGGCACAACCTGTCACCACACCCACAAGAAGGGACAACATATTGGACATGATCATCACCAACATGGGGACTCTATGTTCCACACCTGAGATAGGTTCATAGGTTCATAGGTTCATACTAGGCTATCTGCCCGAGGGCATTTAAGGTTGGTAAGGTCAGGCATTTATCTCACTGGACATCCATATCCTGTCTACACACCCATCCTGGGTAATCTTGGTGAACGTCTCAAAAGCAAATGCCACACTTCTCCAAACCAAGGTGGTATCCTTCAGAGACCCTGGGACAGTGGTAAGTATGGCTCTGACTGCTGATTCCTTTACATACACATTCTATGGACAGCTAGTGGACTGCATGGATCATGCTATCCCAAACAACAACTGGACTCACTCCTCCAATGGCAGGGGACCTGTCTGGTAGACCCCGGCCATTAATAAGCTATACAACGAAAGGAGGTTGCTACTACATGATAGAGCACAATCCTAGACAGGGAAGGCATCTGTGATCTGTACTACCAGACAGCTACAATCACTCATGTATTTATGACAGGCCCGCTTCTCACGGACAATTGCACCAGACACGTAGGACACTCACAAGGCCTTCTTCAGTTAATTCAGGTACCTGGGTGGACACTCACTGATATGCAGTGAGTTACTGCATACTGACTAAACATACCCTGAACCCACAGACATTGCCAACATCCTGGCAAACAGGTTCAGTGCAGATGACCCCCCCCATCCCCCCTAAGGAGCTACTGTCCATCCCAACAGAGTGTAACCTCCCTGACATCACAAATAAGAAGGTGAGTGCTGCCCCCCCCCCACAGTGGGCAACACAGCATCAATGGGACTAGACAGTGTCCCGGCCTGCGTCTTACACTGGCTTCATGACAGACGTAACCCTCACATTACGTCACTGTTCAATATCAGAGTTACTGCAGGATATGTACCCACGGAATGGCGTACAGTGATAGTGGTCCTGCTCCACAGAGTTGCTGCCACAACAGACCACAGACAATATCGGCCTATAAGGCTAACTAGCCTGTTCTGCAAAGCTATGGAGCATATTGTAATGGGACTCATGCACATAGACATCGGGAACCTACAGACACTGGGTCCTACACATTTCAGCGTTGTTGTGGGCAGATCTTGTCTCCTGGACCTGTTCGTATTCTTTAAACAGTTACCAGGTCCATCGGTGTAGGGACAGTTGTCCACACAGCCTGCCTGGACCTTGCACAACCTTTCGACACAATACCCCACTCGGCCATTATGCGTAGGCTCACCGGCGTCGATATCGACATATCTCACACGATGGATTGCTACCTGGATCAGGGATAGCACCCACATGCTCAGTATTGCAGGTGCCATGTCTGACTATACACCAGTTACACATGGCATCACACAAGGCTCAGTCCTGGGACCTCTCTTGTTCAGTATATATTTTTTTGACATACAGCTAACACAGGAGGAATATGGCTGACCATGTTCGCAGATGACTGCAAACTGGGTGCCATAATCAACTCTCCAGCTGGCACATGCATACTCAAACGGGGTCTCACAGAGATAGGATGACTGGTGCCTGAGCCATGGACTACAGCTAAATGCCATTAGTTGCATAGTCATCCCCTTTGGGAATAACAACATGCCCACATATTACCACATAGGCAGTAATCCATTACATACGGCAGTAGTTGTTAGGGGTTTGGGGACACAACTTGTTTGTACTCTCGCGTTTGACAATCACATTGCCAAAGTGGTTAGACAGAACTTCTATATAGCCCACCTTATCCCATATGGTTTCACATGTTGATCAAGTGAGGTCATTGTGCCCCCATACTCATCACGACCATGCTTGGTTACAATGCCACATTTGGGATGTACCTTGACCGACACCTGCAGCAACTGTAATGGCCACAAATGTTCCACAACAAGCAGATGTATGGACTCACATGGATGCCCTGAACAGTTCAGATACAGTAACTCCAGCTCTACTCAGTCACTTACCACCTACACAGATGTGTTGTGTGCCTGTAGTTTAAGGAAATATCCGACGCAGATTTAATGGACATGCTCCACCTCAGGATATCCGACTCCCTTGGAGCTACACACTCCAGGGACATATACCTCAGCACAGATGTTAATAGGACATGCTGGAGGGACAGATTCTTATTCCAGAGGCTCCACTCACTCCGGATTGTAATCCCGGTTTTGCATGGGCAGAGCCACCCACTGACCACCTACAGGAGACATCTTGACAAGTGGATGGGTGATCGTATGTTTACCCATGGGATATCTTCTGGGTCCCTGCTAGACAGAGGCACAATACACTAAACGTAAATGGGCTATCTTGTGTGACCTACTATTTACAGGCACAGTGTTCTACTTTGACAGGGTTGCAAAAGCCAGACACACTCTGGCTAGGCTTGTACATGCCCTAGGGTGGATAGGCTAGTATCGACCTCTGAACCTATGCTAATGTTCAGGATGCACAATGTTTATTGCTGATACTGTTTGCAGGTTTTATCGTCTTTGCTTTCCCACTTTCTATGAACAACTTAGGTATCTGCAGAGCATATTTGATTATGACAGGGTTCCACTATATTATATATGTGTCTGATGTCCTATAACTGTGTGCACAGGGCAGATTGCTGGATAATGAGAGGTTCCTGGGTTAACACATGCAACTGCCTGATATGTGTGGCCCACTGCTGTACTCCGACATGGCCTAAGTGTGTGAGCATGCCCAGTTCAGAGTGTCAATGTTCTGTTGCCTGACATGTATCTCATTTATTCAAGTGTGTGAGCATGCCCAGTGTGACCTTTCAGTATGTTGCTGTCTGAGGTCCACTACATCTGTTGATGTATGTGTACATGTCCAATATTCACATTGCTACTGTGTGTGTTGAAAGTCAGGTTCTATTCTTACTGCGGGACTCACCTTTGTGTCATAACTCGACAGGGATTATGCTGTTCCTGCAGGGTTTCCATGGAATACTTAGCATAGACTTATCAACATTTATTCATACAGGCTGACCACTGCAATACTGTCATGGCTTAGTGGTTCAGTACTATGACTATAGTGCACAGTATCCTGGGTTCGAGGTCCATCACTGCTTTATATTTTCATACTGAGCAGATCAGACTGCTTGAGGGCCAGTAGAGCAAATATGAGCATGTTGCCTTTTGTTCAGCTATGCCCTACTTAGGTTCATAGGTTCATACTAGGCTATCTGCCCTGAGGCATTTACAAGCCTAGCCAGAGTGTGTTTGGCTTTCGCCACCCTCTGAACTGATTTTACTGTGCCCTTTTTAAGGTTAGTTTACTGTGGCTCTGTCTAGTAGTGACACCGACGTAATCCCCGTGGTAAACCTACAATCTCCCATCTACTCATCAAGATTCCTCTTGAAGAGAGTCAGTGAGGGTCTCTGCCTAACATGGACTGGGATTCTATTCCAGAGCGAAGGGAGCCTCTGGGTTAGGAATCTGTCCCTCCAGCATGTCCAATTTATTTCTGTGCTCAGGTTCAAGTCCCTCGAGCGCGTAGCTATACGGGATTTGGATTTTCTGAGGTGGAACATGCTCATTAATTCCGGGTTGGACATGGCTTTATACGTTAGGCATAGATCGCCTCTAAGTAGGCAGTATGCAACTGAGTAGAGCTGTAGTTTCTTTAACCGAGCAGCATATGACATCTGTTTGAGTCCCATGATCCTATTTGTGAGGTACTTTTGAGGTCTTTCTAGTTGCTGCAGGTGTCAAATAAGGTACATCCATAATGGGGCATTGTATTCAAGTATGGGCCCTAATGAGGGATGAATAAAGGGGCACAATGACCTCCCTCGATGTAGATGTGAATCCTTTCATGATAAGGTGGGCTATATAGAAGTTCTTTCTAACCACTTTGGCAATGTGGTTGTCAAAGGGGAAATTACTGTTAACTTGGGTCCCGAGGTCCCTAATTACTTCTTCCGTACTTAATGGATTCCTGCCTATGTGGTAATTTGTGTGCACTTTATTTTTGCCAAAAGGTATGACTATACACTTTTTAGAGTTTAGCTTTAGGCCATGGCTCTTGCACCTGTTATCCGTCTCTATGAGACCCTTTTGGAGGATGCTTGTGTCAGCTGGAGAGTCAATTATGGCACCCAATTTGCAGTCATCTGCAAACCTGGTCAGCCACCATCCTCCCGTGTTAGCCTGTACCTCTGAAAAATATATGCCAAACACAAGAGGTCCCAGGGCTGAGCCTTGTGGGATGCCACTTGCAACTGGTTTAGAGTCTGACATGGCTCCAGAAATTCTGACTATGTGGGTTCTGTCCTTGAGCCAGTTTGCATTTCATCTTATGACATAGGGGTTTATATTTTAGCTGGAGAGCTTATTTATGATGCCCGAGTGGGGTATTGTGTTGAAGGCTTTTGCGAGGTCCTGGTAGGCTGTGTGGACTACCTTCCCCTCATCAATGGCCTCGGTGACTGTTTCAAAGAAATCGACTAGGTTTAAGAGGCAAGATCTGTCCTTAACAAAGCCAAATTGGGTAGGATCCAGTGTCTGTACGTCCCCAATGTCTTTGTTTATGAGTTCCATGATGATCCTCTCCATAGCTTTGCTGACTGGGCTAGTCAGGCTTATGGGGCAATAGTTTCCAGGGTCCGTAGAGGCACCACCTTTGTGGAGTGGGACCAGTGTTGCTGTACGCCATTCTTTGGGTACATATCCTATAGTAAGGCTGAGATTGAACAGCAGCTGTATGTGGGGGTTTAGCTCTTCTTGGAGTTCATGTGGAATGCAGCCCGGGACACCATCTGGTCCCATTGATGCTGTGTTTTTTGCTTTGGAGAGGGCGGCTCTCACCTGAGCATCTGAGATGTCAGGGAGGCAGCACTCTGCTGGGAATAGATATTTGCTCTTTGGGGGGGAAGAGGGGTAGAAGTTTGCACTGAACCTGTCTGCCAGGATGTTGGCAATGTCTGTGGGTTCAGTGTATTTATTCTCATTTTGGACCAACTCTGAGCATATCTGGGAGTTGCCACCCGGGTTCCTAACATAACTAAAGAAGGTTGTGTGATTATCTTTAGTGTCCTGTGCAATTTTTCTCTCAAAGCTGGCCTTGGATGATTTTATGAGGGATCATAGTTTTTTGCTAGTACTGATCAGAGATGCATTCCCTTTTAGGGATTTTGCTCTATCATGTAGTAGCATCCTCCTTCTGTTGTACAGCTTATTTATGGCTGGGGTCCACCAGGCAGGACACCTGCCTTTGGATGATTAGGTCTTGGTTTTGTTTGGGATAGCATGATCCATTCATTCCTGAAGGTGTCCATACAATGCGTTTATAAAGGATTCTGCAGTTTGAGCTGTACTTTCCACTGGCCCGGGGGCCTTGAAGGATTCCACCTCAGTTTTGAGAAGTGTGACATTAGCTTTTGAGAAGTTTTTCACTGTGGTTTTCTGGGCTGTGGGTGGGATTGGGATGTGGATATCCAGTGGAATTGATTTATGGTCCGATCTTACCAATGAGGGGAATACCTCTGGTATGGAGCATAGAGTCCCCATGTTAGTGATGACCAGGTCCAGTATGTTATCCCCTCTTGTGGGAGTGGTGAATAGTTGTTCCATAGCATTTGAGTTTATAAATTCTAGGAACCTTTGGCCTAGGGTGTTGGGCCTTGAGTACTGCTCCCAGTCAATGTTTGGGTAGTTGAAGTCACCCAATATAATGGTGTTTGGAGAGACCTTCATATACTTAGACCCAGCTTGTCCAACATTGCTCAGTATTAACCAACATTGCTGGACGTTGCACAATATTACTCAACATTGACCACAGTTGTGCTACTTGGTGTGTGCGATTTTCTTTATATATACTACATGGTGGTAAATGCTGTTTAGCACTGCTTTATATTGCTTAACACATGTCAATCATGCCTCAGGTGGTGCTGCAGGCCTGGCTATGTCAGATGCACATACTACACTCCCTATACATGTTTGGAAGCAGGTGGTGTCAACTTAAGCATCCCTTTTACTATATGTGCAAGTCAGAGAGAGGTATCATTTCCAGGGTTCCTACTGAGCCAGTACATGTGCTATACGTTGCCTCTTTGCCAAGGCCAAAGCATACTGGGCACACCTCCTTCTGCCTACTGGGGCAGGCTCAAGTTGTTCCTCCTCCAAGTCACGCTCTGCCTGTGATGGCCTTGGCAATGGTGGGGGGTTGTTTGGCCCAGGCCTATGCTGGTCCTGCTGCAGCTGTTTTTGCAGGATCATATTATGTAGCATAGCACATACCATGACAATTTGGGTACATGTAGTTGCTGAGTACTGCAAGGCTCCACCAGACGTGTCCAGGCACCGGAACCGTGACTTGAGCAGCCCAAAGTCACGCTCGATTACATTTCATGTTTGTGCGTGTGCTTCATTATGGTGTTCCTGTTCAGGTGTGTGTGTGCATTTCTGATGGGTGTCATCAGCCACGGCTCCAGTGCATAGCCAGCATCCCCCACTAGGTGACCATGTGGGATGTCCCCATTGGCAAATGTCTGGTACAGCTGTGTCAGATGCCAGATATAGGAATCATGGTACCTTCCAGTGCAGCCAGCACACACATTCAGTATTATGCCCTGGGCATCACACATAACCTGGCAGTTGATGGAGGGGAAGCCTATTGCACCCACTACCTCAGGGTATTCCGCTATTTGCTGGAAGAGAAGCATATTGCTGGCCAATTCCTCATGGGAATTGGGGAAATATACATGATCACCGACATGTGCTGACATGGCATCCAGGAACTGGTGCAGTACCCTGGATGCTGATGCCTGTGATATCCCCATCATATCACCAGTTGGTCTCTGGAAGGTACCTGTTGCTAATATTCTTAGGCCAGCACATGCCTTGGTTTCCACTGGAATGGGTACCCCTCTGTTGGTTCTGTGTGTGAGGCGTGGCCTGCACAGGTCAACAATTTGCTGCAAGAGGTCTCTGTCCACTCTATAGCGCTCCACTATCTCCAGCTCATGTAGCCCTTGGTAGGTTACCCTGGGCCTGTACACTCTTCTCCATCTCCTCACTGTGGGTTGTCCAGCAGCATTTGCATTATCACCACCCTCAGCATGTTGCATATGTCGCCTTATAACAGCAATGGCAGCCCCTAACATTTCTTTGTCTCAGTGAAGCTTTTTCAGTTTTCACTTCTATTAGCTTACTGCAGTGTTGCAGTGTCTCTTGAGAGAAACATAATGGACTGTTGTTTGCAGAGTTTTAAGTGCTGGGATGGGCTGGGCTAGTGTACTGCCTGTGTATTTGCCTGATTCTGATTGTTTTCACCTGCTAGCTCTGCTAGTACTCCCTGTTAACTTCCTACTATTTGATGTGCTTCCTTTTTCCTTTCTGTTTCCTCAGGGGAGAGCGCCACGCTCACAAGCGCAAACACGCGCACAGCAGCTAACACACACGCACAGATGCTTACACGGAGTAAAACTTGCTTATTCTGGTTAAAATGTGCGCACACCAGTGCAAATGCACTTAAAACTGTTTACACAGCCTTACATATGCTTACTCCGGCTTACACGTGTGCGCACACGCTAACACGCACGCACACTGTCTTACTCGGGTTTACTGGCACACACACGCTCGCATGCACGCTCAGCAAGAAACGTTGGTGTTATCCACGGCATACACTTTCAGTTTCTTTACTTTACCTAGCCTACCTGTTGACACACCTCTTTCAATGATATGTAAATGTCACCTGACACATGCCACTCCGCTCCAATGAGCTTCATTTCTTTCATACATGCCCCCCTTGCGATGTCACCTATCTTCTACTCTGTTACTCCCCTTATCCTACTCCTACACTCCACTGACTGTGCTCATTTGCTATGTAAACTTGTGATTCACTATCCTAACCCTCATTTGCATGGGATTGCCTACTAATGCTTAGTTACATCTCTTAGACTGAGCTTCCCCCCTTAGCAACCTCTACTCGGTGGCCATGTTGTCTTCAGCCTTCCATTCACTTGCATTGTAAATTCATATCAGCTATAAAATCCACATTTGTGAATCTTAATTATTGATTTTTTGGTTTTTAGGGAGCAGCGCGTTTGCACGGCGCTGCGCTACGCTTAAATCCCGGAGATCGGGATGAAAAAAAAAGTTATTTATTTTTATTTTGCATAGGTGAACATTGCCAATGGCTGTATTTTTGGCCATTGGCATGCTTCCTCCTGTAAATGCATCTTTTTTTGGAGCTGTCATGGCTCCGTTTTGCTATTTGCAGAACCGTACTCAGTTGTCAACTAAGTACATTTCTGCAAATAACACTACTCCTACTTGGACAGGTTCGGGTTTCCAGGATCACAAATTTACCTCATTTCCATAGCTTTCACCTGCAATTGAGGTCATTTGCATATCCAAGCCCTGTCCGTGTAGGACTAGTTTAAGGAGCTCTGTTACACACCTCTACCGGCTCTTCCTGGATCGCTCGGCGGACATGTTGGCTGCATGGAGTCTTACTCTACTCTTAGACTCCATGCAAGCCTTCATGAATCCAGCGCTTAGTCTTTTTTTTCTGTAATTTTCCTTGTATTCATAAACAAACTGCTCCTTGTTTCTGTCCAACATACCACATATTTTCTATGCTGATGACATGGGTATTTGTAAATCAAATCCTTCTCAGTGTATTAAAGAAGGTGGAAACTCACCGTCACATCTCATTTATTCACTTATCATAATTTTAAAACAATAGTAAATATAAATAAAGAATTCACTATATTTGTACCAATAAAATAACTTTCAAATGTTCTTATGTCCTGTACAGACTTTCATGGGAAACTATTACAGATGGCTCCTGCTCTTAAAATATCTAGGAATTTGACTGGGTCAAAATCTTTACTTTAAACTTTAAGCTTTAAGAATACATTTAATTATCTGCTACTATGTAACAGAATAAACATTATTTTATTTTATTGCAGCTATCTTTTAAAGGAAAGGTAGTACTTTATCACAAACAGAATATGGCATTTTTCTAATTGCTTCTGCTTCTAATATAAATCTTAACATCATTCATATAATTTCCACCAAAACATGTAGCTTTATCACCATGTCTTCCAAAAAAGAACACCACAGTAGTACACTTCAAAAAGCGCAATGTCTTCCGATTAAGCAAAGTGCAGAACTTTTTCCTTAGTTCTCATTTAATCTCTTAACTATTGAATGTTTCCCACTCTTTGCTACTGAACTAACAATGAAAATCCACTCCTATAACCTCAGAACACACAGCTGCCATCTTAAACCCTCCTCATAATAAATTACATTGAGTGAAGAACTGCTTTTCACCCTCAGGAGTGTAGTTATTGGAACTACTGCCTCCAGGACTGAAATATTTAACACCTTATAATAAAATCTTAGGTAAGCTTAAATGTGATGCTTTCAGACAGGCTCAGTACAAGTGCTTTACAAAACATAACTTAAATTTTTATTATCTTCTCAAAACACTCATCATATACTAATTGGACACATTCCACATAATAAGAAAAAGTCAACACTTTGTAAAGGTTGTATATTATACTTTATGTGTTATTATCTAATTATACATCTATTTTTAAAGTACTCATGTATGCATTTATGTACTTCTGCAAATGTTATATTTATACCACATACTTTTCTGATTTTTTTTCTAACAGTTACATCAGACTGAGCCTGAAGTAGGACCAGCTAAATGAGTGCTTCTAATATAAATCTTAAAAACATTCAAATCATTTCCACCAAATCATGTAGTTTTATCACCATTTCTTCCAAAGACAGGCAGACAGACAGATAAATAATCAATGAAAACTATACACCAAAGTCATGTGTACTAGAAAAATCATTTCTTTAGATATTTTTCCATTCATTCCATCTCATAGATTGCAGTGTTTAGTTTCCCTAGAATAAGTAAAATTGCATTACCATTGATAACTCAAAGATACAATGATGAATGATAGTGAAGCATGCTTAGCAGGTACTGTGAGTAATGATCTTATTTGTTAATGCAGACTGCTGTGAACCTCAAACAAATTATACATAAATTATTATTGGTTTATTGCTTTTGTTTACCAGGGAAGTCTGACTAAAATGTGGTAGCCTTTCTTCAGTGGAGTCCCTAGGAAAAATCACATATATAAAACAGGCTATTTTTACATGACAGAGGTCAGCATGCTGGCATTAAAAGACACACACTGGTGGTATAAATGGTGAAGGAAGCATACACTGTATATAATATCCACATCATCTTTCAGTTTCAAACTATTCAGACTATACCTCACTTCTACCTCAAAGTATTTCTATAGTTGTGCATCATAAAAATTAGTAAAACAGAAGACAATAAAGCTAATAAACTGTTGAAAAACAACTATTAACTACAAAAAATAAATGTAATAACTGCCAGAGAATTCACTAATTCACAGACAGAATTAATAATTAGTGATTTTTTTTTTGCTGTCTCTCAGGCCTTGGCAACTGTTTCCCCTTCTTTTGACCAATTATCCTACTTGTTCCAAAATTGCAGTAGTAGTCTCCAGCCTGGAAGAAAGCCCTATGGCACATCAATTCCATGGCTCAGTGGCTTAATTAGCCTATTCATTTCACTGGGAGGGGGTGAGGTCCAGTTGCTAGATAAAAGGTCAAACTTCCAGACATGTTGAACATTCCCTGTGGTTGCTCCCTAGAGTTCTACTATGTCTGACAAAAATAGGGAACATGTATGCCACGGCTCACATGTTGATCCTCTGATCTGAATATTGCTGCTTCAACGGTTCTACTCAGTGCTCCCTCTAGGTTTTACCAAGTGCAAGCCTGAACTACTTTCCTCATCCTCAGAATGGACCATCCCAGTAATGACTGCTTATATACATCCTCCTTGCCCTGCTTTCTCCAGTCCTTAGACTAATTGAACATTGGTCATTTGGGTGACAGTCAGGGCTCAATGCTCTCTGCCACTGCAGAAGGTAGGTAACAAGTCTTTTTAATGGTTGATATAGGCGTTAATGGTGAACTGGGATACAAAGGTCATTCAAATGAAAATTAGAATGCAATTACAGCATGTACACAGATAAAATGGAGACCTGTTAGAAGAAAAAAAAACAATAACTTATACATACAGCTATTACAATGCAACAATCTTGACATGTAAATTAGTAAGCAGAAATGATGTAAAAGGAATATGTAATATAAAATGAAATTAAACAGGCAGGTAATCGCTTAATTCAAGAAAAATCTGATAGGCCTCTGATGCAGATTAAGCTCAATAATTGTAGGTGAGAAAATCACAGTCAATATACAATGGAAAGCATTTCATTATTCACACTTGGTTTGGCACAGACAGACAAACAGCTTGTAGAAAAGCAACAACATCCAAAGTGAGATTAGTGAAAATCTGTATATGGGTGACAGAAACTGTTTAACAGTACACGTTTCCAAAATGTCTAGCAATTCTTCAGGTCAGAAAAGTGTTCACAAGATTTATCCTGAAGTTTAGCTAAGATCATTGTTGATGAGAAAAGTCATAACAGCAAAACCTTGCATATTGTAATTTGAGAAAGAGATGACTTTTACACAGTGAAAATACATGTGCCGATGTAGGCCACAAGCAGTGTATGACACTGATAAGAAGATCAGCTTCTGAAGTGCAAGCCAATTTCTGAGTTAAGTCACAGGATCCTGAGCACACAATATCTTCCTTTTAAAATAATTTTCATAGCTAGCTAAACTTTATCCCAGCCCAGTCAATAAAATCATATTAGAGTTCATAACAGGAAACTCACAATCCTCTGATCTTCCTCTCCAACGGAAGTTCACAGTGATGTCAAAGATCCTTTGCAATGGAAGTTGACAGATATGTCAAAGGTTCTCTCCAATGGAAATTCACAGAGGTGTCAAAGATCCTCTCATAGGGTCATAGGATCATAGCAAGTTGCTAGGCTATTGGCCTTGAGGCCCTTTACAAACCAAGCCAAGAATTTAGCCAATGTTCTGACAAGTCAGCAGCTGATGCCCCTGTCAGGCAGGGACATGGCTGGAATTCCAGGGGTGTATTTTCTGTTTCCCAGCCAGTTATCCAGGTTGTGCTTAAAATAGGTTAATGAGGCACTCTGTTTGAAGTGGAGCTGGAGATTCTTCCATAGAAGGGAGAGTCTCTGGGACTCAAATCTGTCCTGCCAACAAGTCCTATTGATGTCACAGACCAGATTGAGTTCATGCATGCAGGTTACTTGAGAAGAGCTTTACTTGGGGATATGCAGCAGTCCCATCAAGGTGGGATCTGAGATTGCTTTGTATGCTAGACAGAGATCGCCTCTGAGGAGACTGTCTGAGACTGAGTAGAGGGACAGGGCTTTTAGCCTGTCTTTGTAGAGTATATGTTTGAGGCCCTAGATTCTTCTGGTGAGGAACCTCTGGAGTCTTTCCAGCTGCTGCATGTGCTTTGTGATATACATGCCGAACAGGGCGTTGAACTCAATAATGAGTCTTTTAAGGGAAGAATACACGGATGTTATGACCTCCTTGTCCCTGGATGAGATAACCTTCCTAATAAGGTGGGCTATGTAGAAAGCTTTCCTTAAAATGTAGGCAATATGGTGGTCTAAAGTCAGTTTGCTATCATCCTGGGTGCCCAGGTCCCTCATGACTGACTGTGTGCTTTGGACCTTGCTATTAGTGTGATAATTTGTGGGGATGTCACTCTCCCAAAGGGGATGATGATGCATTTTTTGGCATTCAGTTTGAGGCCATGTTTCTGGCACCAGTGATTTGTTTGGGTGAAACCCTCTTGGAGGATGTCCACATCACTAGGGGAATTAATGACAGTGCCCAGCTTGCAGTCATCTGCAAACTTGATCAGCCATAGCCCACTGATTTTGGCCTGCACTTCAGAAAAGTATATTCCAAACTACAGAGGTCTCAAGACCGATCCCTCTCCAGGGGAAGTTCACAGATATGTCAAAGATGCTCTCCAATGGAAAATCACAGATATGTCAAAGATCCCCTCCAACAGAAGTTCATGCAGGTGTAAAAGATTGTCTCCAATGGAAATTCACAGAGATGTCAAAGATTCTCGCCAATGGAAGTTCATAGATATGTCAAAGATCATCTCCAATGTAAGTTCACAGAGATGTCAAAGATTCTCTCCAATGGAAGTTCACAGATATGTCAAATATACAAGTGCTGTGAGACATCTGATAAATGGGTTAAGGTGTCTAGGCAGCGAGACATTTCCCTGTGATGCATTTGGTTGGGGACACATGGCTGAAGTGACATTCACTTCATATTTGAAACGTGAAAGTGCTCACTGTTTGGATTTTGTCTATATATTAAACTCTTTCAACGAGCTGTGGTGTTGCCTCTTCTGTTATTTCTTGGATCTACATTGTTATTTCCAAGAGGCGCTTTATCCAGGACTGCTTTTGTTTTACCTTCTACAGTTACAACAATCATTTATTTTGCTAAAGTTCTTGTAATGAGCAGATGTATAGGATGTAGCTTTCCTAAGTTTTAACAACAGAAACATCCTTTCTTTGCTATCTTAATTCTTCCCAAAGTAAAAGCATATAAATTAAAAACACATACTTCCAAAATCACACGTTAAAAAAAAAAAAAACTAAAAACAAAGAACAAACAACGAGTGGTAATACTGACAGTTACTGTCTCTTAAGTTGTTCTGCATGCATTATCAGCAATGTGTCATTCAAGGAGGAGGAAACTTGTGTGTATGGTGGAGTGCATATCTGTGCTGCTGCCACTTTAATTTGTCTTCATCAGATCTGCCTGTTTGCTATTGAATAGACTAAGATCAAGTACAAGACTACAATCATAAGGTTAATGGAGCGATAGGTCCAGGTACCTGGGAAATAAGAAAACAAATTATGGAAATAACCCTGGCTGGATCAGCTAGCTAAACATTTACAACCCGAGTCTGAACTAAACCTAGGTAAACTTAAAATTGTCAAATACTCTGAGAAATGACCAAATACATTGAAGAATAAGTATTAAAGCTGGTGAGGATAACTGACGAGACACTCCATCAAATGTTGTATTTGCTTATGATTCAGTGAATAAGCGAAAAGAAGAATCTTGACTGTGTTTTTGCCCACAGTAGAATGTGTGGTGGATGAGTTTTTTCATGCTGAGGACACAGTTGATGGAAAAGGTAGCATTCAATCCAGGAAGTTTGCTTGACCTTACCCTAAGCTGCCATTCAAGCTCTCTTTTCCAATTTGCCATTTTTGATTTAGTCAAGCTACCCCAGCTGATTTGGTCCAAGATGAGAAATTTGATTTTTGATATATCTGTATATATATATATATATATATATATATATATATATATATATATATATATATATCTATATCTATATCTATATCTATATCTATATCTATATCTATATCTATATCTATATCTATATCTATATTTTTATTTATCTGTCTATACAGATAGATATATGTATTTGGCAGCAGTTTAGTCTGTTGAATATTGCTTTTGACAACAGACTAAACAGTTATATTTTTACTTTGAACATTGCTTTTGTCAAGTGTAAAATTTACCAAATTCTGTACTATCAAACTGGTATTATTGTGTATGGAATGTGTTCTGGGTTAAGGTAAGTTAATATGTGTCTTAATGCTAGAACATTTTAATATACAACATGGTTTTGGTATGAATGGGAAGTGCATGTGTGAGTATTTACAAGTTAGAGCTACAGAAAGTGCCAAGGATGGTGATAGTTTTATTGTTGTGTACATGTTTGGTGCATGGGTACTAAAGTGTTGTGTGCATGCTTAGTGCATGAGTAGTGTTTTGTAGTGTGTTGGGTTTTGTTGTGTAGTGGGATCTATATTAATTTGTTGGAAAGTAATTCCAGCAAACGGCCATTCTTCGAACACAAACTAGCCAATGGCCATTCATTGAACGTTCACTTCAGTGAATGTTTTTCTAAGGGAAGGGAGCTAGTTGCCCAGCTTTAGGAAATCTGCCCTTTTTCCCATGGCAGTGCGATCTCAGAGATGGCATATATAAGTAGGGGGTTGTTGGGGCGTAGCCCTCCACATGGGGGGCATAGCCTCGCCACCTCGGCGGGTTTGATTTAATGTAGTTTGTGTTATGGTCAGGGTGGGGGACAAATAATTCTCTTCACTTTGAAAAATGTTCACTGAAGTGAATGTTTGATGAATGGCCATTCGCTGGTTTATGCTCGATGAATGGCCATTCGCTGGAATTACTTTTTGATGAATTTATATACACCCATGTAGTGTACTGTTAAGGAATGAGTATGTTAAGATCATGGGAAAAGTTATCACTGATGAGTAAGGTGGGGCATAGGGTGAAGCCAACTTGCCCACAGTACTTATGTGTGCTAACCTTAACCCTAACTCCAGCCCTACAGATTACCCTATTAAACAGTCATTATAACAAAGTTTATTGAGTGGTACTCTTAAGGATGTTTGTTTTTTTTTTTTTTTTTTTTTTTTTTTTTATTGAGGTGAATTTTGAGTTGAAGAGATTGAGATTTTCTAGTGTGTGCATGTACGTGTGCATATTTAAACCAATCATTAGCGGACCAGAGTTCCGCTGTGGTGACCCCTAACCAAGAAAAGCTGAAAGACACAAACAAACTATATATATATATATATATATATATATATATATATATATATATGTATATAACATATTATAGATGCATAGAATTAAGGCCATTAGAAAGGTTTGTACTATCTGCATTCAAGAAGACAAGAAGTTTGCTTTTGGAAAATATAAAATTTTATAGTTTCAGAGTGGCTTTTTTAAGTGCCTTTATTAACTTATGAATGTCTTGATTCACAGAGTTTTTTTTTTTTTTTGTATTCACAGGAATTGAAGTTTCCCCTCATATTGATTGTTTCTGTTTTGATACATGTCATACAAGAAACAAATGTATGCTATGCTTTCTGCAAAGAATAAAACTAGTTTACAGACTAAGAAGTTTTTGGAAATGTCTAATATGTAATGCGGTATGATGTTTCTGAACATGATTTAATCATGCTTTTCTCAGAGAATGAAAGAAACACTGCAGAATTTAATCAGATAGACTCTAAGGTAAGGAACAGAACTCTTTTGCTGCTGCTGACTTTTTGTAAGTTGTTTTGAAATGCTTCAGATAACAAAATTCCATCTGATAACATCAGTCTAAAGGACAGCATCATGTGCTAGCATATAGTGCAATGGTTTATACTGAGTGCTTTAATCATAAGCTCAGAAAATATTCTAAGAACAGATGTGTGCTGCATTTCCCAAAAGAGCACAATGAACTTGATTACTTAAGTATTTAAAAGCATGATGTCCATCAATATTAATAAGGAGAAAGGCTTTTTCCTATCAAGAAGTTATAATGGAAAACTACTAGTGCAGAAACATCAGCTTTATACTAGCTTGATAAACACACAGAAGAAACCATCTTTTGGAATTAAAATAGAAGGTTTTTGGCAGGGTGACTTCTGACAAAACATTTGCTAAATTATTCTTAACGGAAAACAGGTTGGATGGTGACTGGTATCAGACAACGCAGGTCAATCAGGTATAAAATGGCACAATACAAACAACCATGTAATTAAAAGTTAATACCTATGTGGACCCTTAATGGACCACATTCATCATGTGTCATCAATGAAATCAGTCCCTTCACATTGTAAATGTTCAGCATCACCCTGCAAGTCACATGCAGGTATTGAAGTCTCTGAAATACACGCTACAGCACAGAAGAAATAACTAAAATGTTATCACAAGATGTGTTCATGCTTTTATCTGACATCATCTCTTAAATGATTATCGTTGACTTCTTTTTGACTCCTGATAAACTCAACTTAGGAACAAGAAGTCATAAACTAAAAATGCTGACCATAATGCAATATTAGGAGTAAGAAAGACACATCTATATACACATACACGTGCACAAACACACACACACACACACACACACACACACACACACACACACACACACACACACACACACACACACACACACACACACACACACACACACACACACACACACACACACACACAAGCAGCACGCATGCATTCACAGTCACATGCACTTAAAAAGTATCATAAACAGAAGTACAGATACTCACAAGTGCACACAAATACACACACACCCACAGACACCCAGAAACACACACACACACACACACACACACACATACACACACACACACACACACACACACACACACACACACACACACACACACAAATACACACGCACACATTGCAAGCATGCATTCTCAAGTACATGCACTCATGCTAAAACATAAGTACAAGCACAGAAATAGACACATGCACACCTTTACAATCAGAATACACACACTTGTGCATATATATATATATGTATATATATATATATATATATATATATATATATATATATATATATATATATATATATATATATATATATATATATATATATATATATATATATATACATATAGATAGATACCATATTTCTTTCTAAATAAGACCTAACCAGAGAGTAAGGCCTAGCATGTTTTTTTAAAGGTGTTCATGATATAAGCCTTACACCAAAACTAAGCCCCAGTTCCGATTCTTACTGTAACCTAATCATCACTCACACTTGACGGTTGGGATCCTTGGCCCATAAACCCACATAGGTGTACTTTGATGGGTCAAAGTACAGACAAGGCACGGGAAGCATGTGCTCATGGTAATGAGCAGCTGTGGTAGTGTCTTCTCTTAATAACCGGTGCCATTTTGTGTTGCCACTCCTGTCACGTAAGTCTTCAATTAACCCACCCACCCCCAGACAAGATGAGTGCAAAAAGAAAGAGCTATTCCATCGAGTACAAGAAATGAATCATGGAGGACTCTTGTGGAAAGAACCTGATGGCTTTCTGTAAAGAGAAGAAGTTAGATCTCCGAATGGTCCAAAAATGGCGAGTAGCGTACGTTAACCTCAGTCAACAGGCCGATGAGGGAAACGCTAAGAAGTATAAGTGTGGATCAGGTCGGCAACCATTATTTCCTGACCTTGAAGACGTCATCTGTGAGTGGATTTCTAACAGGAGAGCAAAGGCTTTTATTGCACGCAGGGCTGATTTTTAGGCATTTGCCCTTGCAATAGCACCACAGTTAGAAATATCCCCAGAAGAATTCAAAGCATCACAACATTGGCTAGATGGCTTCCTTCAACGATATGAACTGTCTCTAAGAAGATCAACAACACTGTTCAAGCTGGAAGATGCTGAAGTTATTAAACGTGCACGTGTTTTCAAGTCCTTTGTTGATGGCATTGACTTTTCTAAATACCAACTCTTCAACATGATTGCTATGGATGAAACTGCAGTGTTTATGGGCCAAGGATCTCAAACAACAATTGATCAGAGGCGTGCCTTGTCAATCTACATTCCCTTCACTGGTTACGAGAGTGCACATGTTACCTGTATTTTGGCAGTTCGTCTAGATGGAAAGAAAACCCCACATCTAATCATTAGTAAGGGCAAGAAAGATAAGATTGAATGTGATTCAGGCATTTACATTCTTGAAACCGAAAAAGCCTGGTGCACACAAGCAGTTATAAGGAAGTGGATCGATGTAATGCTGCCACTTGTTTTGTGAGGTGGTGAAAGAGGTCTGCTAGTTTGGGATTCAGCCAGCACTCACTGCACTAAAGAAATAAAGAAATTCCTAGCACGGAGGAGAATAGATCAAATAATGATTCCCGCAGGAATGACTGCCTATCTTCAAACTCTTGATATTGCAATAAACAAGCCATTCAAGGACCATTTGCGCATGGAACTCAATGACTACATTGAAAATAGAATGGAGAGAAATCAGCAGGGAAACTTTGTGAAGCCTAGCCTGCAAGAGGTCGTGACTTGGGTGAAAAATTCATGGGATAAAATCACTGACAGCTATGTTGCCAATGCACTATGAGCAGGCTACTTGGACAAGCAGTGCTCATTTAAGGAGAGATTAATTGTTAAGCATGACAGACTGGGGGCCAATGGTGCTACAGGAAATGGAGTTGCAGGAAATTCAGGTCGAAATTCGGGGGTTAGACACATGACAATGTCCCAGAAGAAGATGACATGACTGTATTTGAATAACTGTGAAAGCCAAGGTACAGATATTCTGGAGTGGAAATGTTTGTTGCACTGTTTATGTAGAATTCTCAAACAACCCATTATTAGAACTGTTGTCCAATAATAGAAAAGTACAAAATAAATATCAATTCGTGTACATGAATAAATGTTGATTTTTGTACATGAAGAAATGTCAATTTGTGTTCATTAATTAATGTCAATTTTTGTACATGAATAACTGAATAAAGGTAGATTGTTGTACGATGCGGGTAAATAAGGCATCCCTTGATAATAAGCCCTAATGCGCATTTCGCCAGGAGAAAGAATATAAGGCCCGGTCTCATTTTCAGGGAAATACGATATATATATATATATATATATATATATATATATATATATATATATGTATATATATATATATATATATATATATATATATATATATATATATATATATATATATATATATATATATATATATATACATGGGTCCAGTACATTTGATCGAATGATCAAAAGTCTGAAAACCAAACAGCTGGGCATACAAACGCGAAAGTGCTTTTCATCGAAGAAGCACTTTCGCATAATTATGCCTGTTGCTGAGGCCGTACTACAGTGCGGATAAGGGAAAATTCCCTTTTCACCACTGTAGTGTGGTCTCAAAGGGAGAATATTAAAGTAGGAGGGGTGTGGGGGGGTGCAGAGGGGTGAAGCCCCCCCTGTCAAAATGTTAATGCAGTGTTTTTTTTTTCTAGTAATACGCTTTAACGAAAGTGCTTTTTTGAGAAAAAGCGCTTTCGTTAAAGTGTGTTTGGTGGTTATGGATTCGGACGTTTGATCATTCGATCAAACGTCATAGAGATATATATATATATATATATATATATATATATATATATATATATATACATATATATACATATATATATATATATATATATATATATATATATATATATATATATATATATATATATATATATATATATATATATATGTATATGTGTATATATATATATATATATATATATATATATATATATATATATAATTCAAGACACACACACACACACACACACGCACGCACGCACACACACACTTGCTGCTGCAAGTCTGCTTTCTAATGGCAATTCCCACCTCTCTCTCTTTCTCTCTCTCTCTGTCTAAAGATTGAGGGAACTTTGCAACTTCGACATGTGGACAACAATGGTTACCTTCTATGTGGAAATTGTTTGTTCCCTCTTTATCTGGAAAAGTTTTTGCTGGAGTCTTTTCTTTCACATCACATTGTAAATGCATATTATAGTTGGATTTTCTGAGGTGTCCATTTGTGTGTGTGTGTGTGTGTGTGTGTGTGTGTGTGTGTGTGTGTGTGTGTGTGTGTGTGTGTGTGTGTGTGTGTGTGTGTGTGTGTGTGTGTATGTGATATACATAAGACTGTGTGTGTGTGTGTGTGTGTGTGTGTGTGTGTGTGTGTGTGTGTGTGTGTGTGTGCATGTTCTGCAATGGACTGCCTCTGCCTAATACTCATTACTTGCTAAGTTAAGCTGCAAGTCTTTGATGTCCTGCAATGTGTAAATGAGTAATACAAATGGATGAATGAATTGCACCACAACAACTGGGTGAACAAGCTTAACCATCTGCTTTAATTTTTAGCCAGAGGTATCAGTCAATGAATCTAACTATATCAGTTTCTATTATAAAATTGTTAAGAAGAGTGATATTTTAATGGAACTTTGAAGCTCAAGGAAATTGCATAGACGGCATCTAAAATATTCTGTGCATTCCACACAATGAATTACTTAAATCTGTTTGTGTCTTCTAATATCACCTTATTTTAAACAAAGGTGATGTTAAACAACACAAAACATATTTAAATTCCATTACATCAACTGACAGTGATGATTTAGAGTACAGGATTAAAGCAGGTACTTCAAGCAAGACTTACACTGCAGTCTAAGTTAAAAAAACTTCTAATAGTCCCTATATATACTTTTTCCTTTAAATGACTCTTGAACCTTGCCTGGTAAAACAGTTCTAAGTGCTGAATTAATAGTAATACCATATATGTGTAGTAACCACAGGATGTGCACATACTTATTCATGTAGATTTTTAAAAATCTTGCTATCCAGTTATCATTCTTTCAGCAAATAATTCATTACAAAGTCTTACATTACTAAAGATGTGTAATAGATGCTTGTTTGCCAACAGAAATATTTCAGGATATCTTTACAGGACTGCAGTGTTGTGTAGTTTAGCAACCTACTTTCATTATCTTTTCAGTTCCATTGCCTCCATTAACATACACATTTCTTAACATTTTTTTGTGATGAATAATTGTAATAATGAAACCAGTTTTCTGTGACACAGTGCCTATGATGTCTAATAACTTTCTGCTGAGTTCAGTTTTAAATTGTGAGTAGGTAAAACAAGTTCTGACTTCATTCTGAATCAGCTATTTATCATTTTATCCTGGACTTTAAAAATAAAATAAAAAGTATATATCAATTATAAACCCTCTGAAATTGTGCAAAGATTTATTTATTTATTGATTTTATTTTTATTTTATATTTAACTGGGGAGATAAGCTCTATAACAATGCTACAAAAAGATTACAAACATTTTTTAAAAGATTTACAAACAAAATACAAAAAGTTTGACAGTTGCCAATAATCACAATTTACAAATAGAGGAATGTAAAACAGAAAACATTACATTACTTAAGCCTTACTACAGATAGTAATATGAAACTCATTAGATATATAACTAGAAACAATTGTGGTATTTTCATTTGGAAGAAGACAAAGATACCAGAATAGAAACTATTTGATCAAAAGCATGAGAAACTAGCCAGGAGTATTACAGGAGCATAGCCATTGTTGAGTAAGTTATTCTTTTAGGAGTTATTGAAGCTATGACGATCTGTGTTTTTTAAGATATTCTGGGGTAATAGGTTCAACTGTTTGGCTACTTTGAAGGAGAAGAGAGAGTCGCCAAAGTAATTACGGGATGTAATTTTTCTTAGCATGAGCTGAGGTAAAAGCAATGGGATAGTGTCCACTGCCACATTATCAGTGTTTGCTTGCTGCCATTTCAAAATATTTGCAAGAAAATCCAAAATAACTTTTATCATCTTTTGCTCCTCTCTTTTATTCTTCCATATGTTAAACAGGCACATAATTATACAGGGGCAATTTGAATCCTCCAAGCCTATGTATTCCTTTCTGTACTGGACACTGGTATCTTTTGACCAGTTACACTCAGGTTAATGCTGTGGAATATCTGTAGTTATCAAATCAGCTCCGTTTATATTTTTGATGCACTGTACAGAAGTATCCATCATTATCTTAGCCTACTTTGTTGTTTTATCCATGGTACAAGGTGAAAAACATGTTTCTATAGAGGTGTAGGTATGCTTTTATACTTTTTTCATTCCTTTGTTTATTCATTCATTCTTTTACTTATTTGCATTAATTGAAAGGTGTAGAGATCTAATCCTACTGGACCATTTTCAGTCTCAGTTTAGGGACACATGAAATTTCCACTAAGATTAAAAATATTTTATCATTAACATATCTTTAATGTCAGCCTTGCAGAAGTCAAAAATACCATTGGACTCTTGTGAATTTTTTGCTTTATTTTTTAAAGCAATTGACATTGTCTTTTATAAGACCCTTTTATTTTTGAACTAAAATATTCGATAAACATTTAGATAGGAATTGTGTCATATTTTTGCCATGATTATCCTTTTACTGGGTCTATATTAGAACATCAAAGTTTCAGAACTTTGAATGTTCTAATATCAACCCCTATTCAGCGAAAGCTGAAAATATCGAAGCTGCAGAAAACAATTTTTTTTCCTAGGGAAAGAATTTGGTTGTCCAATTCTATTGCTTTGGTATTTTCAGCACTGTAGTGGAAAGTTACGGGTCGGGATCAGGTAAGTATGGGATTGAGTGCGGGTTAGGTTAGTTAGGGTTAGGGTGTGGGTTAGGTATGTGTGCGATTGTGGGGACATGAGGGTTAGGGCGGGTTAGGTGAATTAGTGTTAGGGCGCAGGTTAGGTGTGTGTGATTGTGTGGATGTAAGTGTTAGGGCGGGTTAGGTGAGTCAGGGTTAGGGCGTGGGTCAGGTAAGTGTGCGATAGTGTGGATGTGAGGGTTAGGGTGGGGTAGGTGAGTTAGGGTTAGGCGCGGGTGAGGTCAGTGTGTGATAGTGACGGACCCTAGGGTTAGGGTTTGGGTTAAGGTAAGTGGATAGTTAGTGGTGTGTGTATAGTTTAGTGTAGGGTTAGGTGTAAGATTTTAGGTGTATGTGTGTGGATTGCTGTTTGCTTGGTGTACTTGTGTTGTGTGTATGTGTTTTGGAACAGCAAATTTTGTCCCTAGGAAAAAAATCGCTGTTCTCTATGTTCGATGTTTTCAGCTTTCGCTGAACAGGGGTCAATATTAGAACATTTGAGGTTTTGAAACTTCGATGGTCTAATATAGATCCCCTTTTACTGATAAATATTTTTAGTATTAGATACTCAGTCCTGGTGGTATGTTCCAGGTGCATACTTTCATAAGACATATGGAGTCAAAGATCATCTCAATGTAACATATAAGAAACAGAAAGCATTGACAGTTTCTGCAAACTTCTGTATAACTAATATTCTTCTCCTGTGTGATTTTTCTATGGAGTGATTGTTTATAGTTTCCAGCTGTACTATCTAACTTGATCAAATGCTGTAATATTCAGCATTTTAATAAGCAAGGGCTTGGATCTAGTCAGGGTAATAGGTAAAAAAGAACAATTATTTTGTTGGCGTAAACTATACATGACCTTTAAAATTAATTCACTACAGTATATGCTTATCTGACTTTGGTGTATATACAATGGCCAGCATTTAACCTGTTGTCCATGATTGTTCCTGGATCTTTAATATTTGTACCCTATTTCTTTGCAATGTTATCTTGCATTTTGCCATGTTTTGTAATTTACTGACATTAAACATGAGGCCATCACTGTTGCACAGGATTGCACTTTTGTGTGACCATCTTGGAGAACTTCATCATCTGATATTGCTGTAATTATATCAATAAGTTTGAAGTGTTCAGCATATCTAATTATCTACTGCCATATTTTTATATTTATATCAGAGGTAAATAGTCCAAAAAGAAGTGGATCAAATACAATTGTTGTAGAATACTCCTGGTTACCCCTTTTGGGATACAGAGATAACCTCCTACCTTGACTTGTTGCACCCTTTTCTCTTAAACTTGTATTTTACCTATGTATGGATTTTGAATGCTTTCAATTTGTGAATTATTTTTCCTTGTGTGGAATAAGCTTAAATACTGTAGCAGTTTCAAAATAAGTGGCTTTACACGGGTTGTAATGCTTCTTATGGCATTATTTGAAGAGGCAAGATGTTCTTATAACAAATTTATGCTGTTTCATATCTAAAAGAATCAGATCACATGTATAATCTTCAATAAGCTCCTTTATGAATCCATGCTTACACAGAATACTAGTCAGGTTGACAGGTGCAAAATTGTTTGGGTCTGATATGACCATTCTATGTGAACTGGCATGACTACAACCTACTAGTATAGGTCAGGGACAAGCTCAGACAATAACACTGTATTTACCGATAGATGTTTAATTATTTTCTGTGATTCTATCTGGAAATCATCAGCCTTTGTTGAGTCATCATAACAACTTGAGATAGTAACCTTGTTTGTTACTGCAGCTATCACATGTGTAATTATATAGCATTTTTCCTTGTTTCTACATTACTCTGACATATTTAATTTTTTTGTAAAATTTGCCACAAATGTTTTTCTGCAAGAGCACTCACTGCATACTTTCACTCCTTCACATTGGCAGAATGGGTAAAGTCTGATTAACCCCAGAATCCAACAACTCTCTTCCTCGTTACTTATGTTTTTCCAGTGGAGTCATCAGATGCTTAAATGTGGTTAGTAGCAGCTACACCTCAGTAATATGTCAACCTACCCACAGTGAATCTTGTTCAAAATAAATAAATAACTAACCAGCAAAGCTAAAATGCTTGACCTAATTTCATACACATCAGCACCACTAATTGTGATGCAGTAGCAATACAGGTCAAAAATACTCAAAAAAATAAACTGTCCCTATTCTGAAAGCTGTGCACTGACCACTTACACTGAGTGCAGGAATTTTGGAATCTGGTCCATGGTGTAAGTCTGTTTATAGACAGGCCTTACACCAAAGTAAGTCACTTACACCAAGAGCAGGTGTTTTAGAATCAATCTCATGCTCATGTGAAAAACAGATAATTTATTTTCAAAGGACTGAGACAGAGATGAATTTTCCCATATACCATAATTTTCACAATGAAATTATATGCTTTAATGTCAGACTGATATAAGAAACATCTTTGCAATCTTATTGGTGCACAAATGACATCAATACACCTCCTACAAAGGAGGATGTTTTAGTTCCCACTCTTTACTCATCATATGTGTTCACATTATTCTAGTGCCGTAGCAGATAACACTAAACAGTGATTGTGTTTAGAGAAGAGATAAAAAATGAGGCATATGCATAAAATGGTATGTATTTCTGTACCAAGGATAAACAAAATATCAGGGATGAACGTTGCACTTTAAAAAGTAAAAAGTACTTGTCAGGCAATATCTCTGAATAGTGTATAAAGATGTGTCAGAATTCCACTGTAGGTTATTTTCTCAATGTGACTCATATATTTGTATACTGTTCTGTTCCACATAAATTTAAATATTGCTAGCTGACATATTTGGTAAAATATATATGACAAGTTGTCCTTGCACTGATTTTTAAAAGTAAGATTTTAGAACATTTGTGGAAACTTTTAATAATGTGGCATTAATCTATAACTAAGTGACTGACCACAGTTTTAGCTCTTTCTATCAGTATCCCAAGTTGATTAAAGTGTGGCTTCAAAAGGAACAAATTATTTAAATCTAGACATTCCTCTAAAGAAGTTCCCAGTGACTATACCAGGAAAGAAAACACATACCACCCTCATTTCTCTGGAAAATAAATTAATTAAAAAAATGCAAACAGAGATAACCATAGAGACTGGGAAACTGAAGCGGGAGCAGACGAGCAGCAAAACCACACAAATGAGGTAGAAAGGCAAAGAAAGAAATTAATAATGTGTCACAAAATATTGATGAAACAAAGGAGTTCTGGCACAGTGAATAAGAGAATTAAAGAAATCCCATAATTATATGTATACATGGAAAACCATCAAGTGAAGAGCTGCTGTTCATCAAAATAATAATAATAATAATAGTAATAATAATAATAATAATACTAAAGATGCAATAATCTGAAGAGAAGAGAACTGACTTCAACATATCAGACCTAAAGAGAGGAAGAATCTGAGCAGAAGAGCTCTCAGTAACTGCTAGACAGAGGAAGAGACCCCAGACTGGGGCATCATGGTACCACACTCTGAGACCAGGGGCATTCTCCTTTTCATTGTGAATATCCCACAACAGCCAGGTATAGATAATCTAGCCACTGGGCCTGTGTTTATAATATCTGTAATATGCACTACAGTGTATATTGTTATCCCAGGGTGCCACCCCACACTGCCATAATCTTTATAGCACAGGCATAGTTTGCCTATGCTCAAAGAAGATCTGAGGTACTGATTTTTATTAATGTTCTTTTTTTTTTTGTAGTGTTCAGTTCATCACTTGGTAGATTTTATTCCATGGGCACAAACACCCTATATGAAATATTCCGAGGTCTCAGTCTGTGCTTAAATTATTCCTCCTACTTGTGCAATCCATAAGCTCTGTAAAAATGAGAACTGTGACTTGTTTCCACTGCAAGCTATTTCTCTGAAAAAGCACTAGTTGTTTGTTTTATGCGATGCTGGGATTATTGTTTACCTGCAGTGGTTGAACTACCTGAAATTGTATAAAGTAGCTTGTATCACTTTCTCCTTTGCTATATTCTTCTCTTTTCTGTCAATGTATCTCTTCACGGTGTAGTACTTGCTTATGTTGGTTTGTTAACCATGTGTGTGTATGTGTGTGTGTGTGTGTGTGTGTGTGTGTGTGTGTGTGTGTGTGTATATATATATATATATATATATATATATCTATATCTATATATATATATATATATATATATATATATATATATATATATATATATATATATTAGTTTCATTGTTTCAAAAATGGCCTTTTAGGTCAAGTTTACAATCTAGCTAAACTGATGAAAACAGCATTTGTGATTTACAGAGCCATAGAAAGGGCAGGCAGCTTCCAGAAGATGCCAATTAGGCATGTACAATATTTTTTGTTTATTATTTACTAAAATAAGAAGTAAAGCTTTATTTGTTGTTCTTGGATTTCAATCACTGTGTGGTCTCAGCTCCTTTTACACTTTAAAAATTCTGCATCTCCTTATATTTAATATAAGGCAAGCATCTCCCTAAATCAGCTGATTGCCTTCTCACTGGGGCAGCCATTTGCTTAGGATGTGCTCTCTCAACTAGCAAAGTTAATTTGCATTTTTACTGATGTTTTGCAATGGTTGATATTAGAGGAAGTCACTAATTGTACAGTAGCAAATGTTTTAAAGATACATTAGTGCACACTGTTCAGTAGTTGGATAGTTATGCATCAGTTACCAATTATGCATGCTTTTATGTATATGTGTCTGTATATATGTAAGTCCATTTGTAAGCGTGTGTACATATGCATACATTTATCTATTTACTTATTTGTATATATGAAACAATGCATACATGTATTTAATTATTTATTCAGTTAATTTGTTTATTATTGTCTTCAAATGGAAACTTCACTACTTTACTTAAAACACTTCCTTAAGAAACTAGAAGACAATGTATATTACTCATTTATATGCATGCATTAGCCTTGAGCAAACTACGAGTTCACAGTTTTTTTAAAATGAATATTGTCTAAGTAGAATAATAATGATTCATACTGTTCAACACTGTTAGGCTTTTCTACTCTAATAACATTATATAATTTTAGAGGATGTAGCAGTGTTCATGCCATAATTTATGTGTCATGACAGCACCTACCAACTCATCTTGTTGTACTTTCTTGACTGCTTAACAGCTCTCCTTACATTATGTATGTTTTTGAAAACTTCAGGAAGCAGCTGTACAGAATGCATGCCAGTATCCACTGGTGCGCATAAGGTCCATGTATAAACAATGCATGCTATCATCCATTTTTATGCATGTGGTCCCTATGCTAACAACGCATGCAAGTATTCACAGGTGTTCATGTGGTCCCTGTGTACACAATACATGGCAGTTGCTCGACCTTAGCTGACAACCTCCATGCAGAGTACCCAAGACCAGCTACAAAGGCTGTAGTATACCCAATCAGCATTCTTATTAATAGATCCATTGCAGAATCAGATGTTACAGATTTTTGAAAATGTCTCATATTATAAATAATCACAATTTTTCAACTTGACACATCCTGCACCAATAAAGACAGTTCCCAAATATGAAGGACACAGAAAATGATCAAGAATGCTCCAAAAGTAGAATCAGTAGAATTTATTCCCAGAAACAAAGATTTAACGCTTCATTTCCAAAACAGGAAATTTCATTAGAATCTAATTACATAGCATCCTGCCACTCTTATAAAATCCTAACCTACTCCTTATTGGTTAAAATCAACATACATCACTTTAAATACACGACTATGCATATAAATTGTATATATAAAAATCATACCTATAAAAAGTAATACATATAAAAATTACATCCAAATTGCTAAAAAAAATATATATGAAACAGTTTTATTATTTAAATATTATTTGCCCTTAACTTTACAGCCAGAATCAATGAAATATGGTCATTGTGTTCTGAGTACATACAGGTATCCAGGTGCCATTGCCATATTAATTCACAAAATTCTAATCTACATTCCCTATTCCCTCTCCTTTCTTGGGTTTTGCCCTCTCTAATACCCAAAATTTAAAGTCCACATTAACACATTTTGTTACCTTTCTAAATAAAACATTGTTTTTTCCTGCTTATTTCATACATGTATGCATAAATTCTCTGTTTCAATCTGCGCTCCGTCTTACCCACATAAAATGCCCAACATGATGTGCAGTACGCTATATGCACTACTCCTTTTGTTTGACAATTACAATATCCTGATGTTTGACATCTAATATGGGGGACCAGTATCCAATGTTCTTCTTTGTTAGCTATAAAGATACACTGTGGACACCTACCACATTTAAAAGTCCCCACTTTTTTGTCTCCCCTCTCCATCAATCCTCTTTCTAATAAATCTTTCAAATTAGCGTTTCTCTTAAAACTAAATTTTAATGGATTATTAAACACATCTAACCTGTTGGGCATACCACTGAATAATGTCCAATACTTATTCATAATATTACATATTGTACCTGAATCCTTGTTGCATGTTGTTACCATATATATTATATTACTATTCCATCTATTAGTTCTATTGATTATAGTATTATTTATATCCTGGTTATTTTCCCCAGTGTTAGTCAATAATGGAATATATTTTCTCCCCCATCTTATTAATATTTCATCTTTTAGCATTTTAATAATATCTCTTGGGTACACCCTATCCAAAAAAGACTGCCAATATAGATTAATTCACTTTCCAAGTTTTCCTTCACAGAAGTCATACAAGCAGCTCTTACCATCTGCCCCTTCAAAATATTTTTCTTCTGTACCATAGGGTGATTGCTCTCATAATGCAAATATGAATATGAGAAACAAATTTTCTGGTACACTTGTGAAATATATCTTTTGTTTACAAAATCTTTTCTAATATTAACATCAATGTAGTGTACTCTGTCCTCCCCAATTTCATATGTAAACTCTAAAAAATCTGTAGAACCATTAAGATAGTTCATAAATTCTTTAATTTATACTTGGGGTCCCGGCCAAATGACAAAAATGTCATCCAGAAACCTATAGTACACTTTAATGTGTTCTATAAAATCACAGTTGAAAAGGAAATGTTTTTCCCAATACAACACCAGTATATTAGCGAATATCTGGGCACATGGTGTACCCATTGCAACACCATCTAACTGGTGATAATATTCTCCTTGTTAGTAAATAAAATTGTTCCTCAAAACTAATTCCATGTTTTCCAACACTACATGGAAATCATTAGTACCTAACATTCTAAAGTTTGCTATCATTTCTTCAAACCATTCAAGTCCCACATTGTGGGGGATAATAGAAAACAAATATTTACGTCAATACTGAGAAAATAAAAATTGGGGTTAAATTCCAGTTTACCTTTCTTCGATCATAAATCCCATGAGTCTATTAATATATGTGGCTACATTCCATAAAATGCTTTTAGTTTCCTATCCACGTATATTCCTAGTGGTAGAGCCTTGGAGCCTGCCGATGCAATTACTGGTCTCAGGGGGGGGGGGGGGTCACTCACATTCTTGTGAATTTTAGGTATCCCGAAAATTCCTAGAACAAATGGCTTATCCACCTTCAGAAAATTGAATAACTTTTCACTAATTATTCCCTGCAATAAGTTATCTTCCAAAATCATATCTATTTTTTGTATGCTATATCTACTTCCCTTCATGATACCTGAGCATACCTTCCTCCTGTATTCAAGATGTTCAACATTTTTGCTGATTAATTCCATTGTATCATGATCACCACCCCACCCCCTTTATCAGGTTTCATGACTCTCACTGTATTATTTCTCCTAATATCTCCCAATACTTTGTGTTCTTCACTGATTAGATTCCTATTATAGGTCCTTCTGGAATTAAATGTTCCCCTAATCTCTCTTGTTACTAACGTTTCATAGTTCATTAATTTGGGGTGCAAAGGGAGATGAAAAAACATTCTTTTTCCTAAATGTGTCTTCCCTATCCAACCTGGGTTTATCTTTAAACTTTACTTCTAAGTTACGCTTTCTCATAAACATTTTCATATCCAAAATCATATTTGCCACATTCCCTCTTTTTGTTGGAATGAATGTAAAGCCTTTTGTAAAAAGACTAAAATGATTAGTATTAACCTCAATATCAGTGTAATTGTATATATGAAAATTGTCTATAGTACATATGACCCCTTCCTTCTCTATGTTTCCTTTTCTAAGTTGTTCCTGTTCATTGTTATATAATATACTTATCTGTCCCTCTGTTCCCAATATCATTGGGACCAGATCTTCTGTTCCCCATGATATCGGGATTGTTGTATCCTCGTAACCTGGGCATATGTTGGTTGGACTGTATGGTTCCTGATCCTCTCGGATCTCCTCTGACCTACATTGTCTGAAGGGATTGTCTCTTCCCTTTGATAATCCTCACCATTTTGTAAGACTCTCCCATTGTCATTGTTTCACCTGTATTTAACATTACTGTTGATGTTATAATTGGAAGTCACACTTCTTTCTCTCTTATTCCTTCTTCAGGATCCTAAATAATAGGCCCTCCCTCACTATAATCTTTACCATCTCTATACAACTTGGACATCTTCCGCTTATGGTTTTTATATGTAGCATTGTCAACATCTTTGAAAAGCAACAAATATTTCTATTTATGTTCCATCACAGTATACATTAAATCCTGCTGAATCTTGTTATTTAACATTTCAATTTCTTCTTCTATACAGTAGCGAGGAAGTCATTGTATGTTGTGCAACTTATAAACAAAGGTCTGGCATACAGGTCCAAGGAAGGCATTTTTCTACTGTATTTGGCATTCAACACACCTGTCATTGAGTACAATGCCCCTTCCATATGTATCTAACCAGGCATATCCAACAATTAGAATGCCCATAGAGGGGCCTCACTAAACGAATACAGGGTGTAAATAACATGTCCTGTGCAGACTGCATCAAGGCTCTATCCCTGTATTGTTACACACACAAATGATTGGTGCCAAAATCATGTCCTTAAACTCAATGCAAAAATTGTATTATCATCCCTTTCGATAAGAGCGATCTTCCTGCTAACTACCACATCAATATCAACACCCTAAGTACACAGTCAGTGGTGAGATATATGGACACACAGGTTAACAGCAACCTGAGCCTTGATCACCATATCTCCCCCAGTGGTAAGAAGGGCATTCTATATTACTCATCTCATAAGCAAGGGCATTGCCTCCAGAAAAAAAGAAGTTTTAACCCCCCTGTACTCTTCCCTCATCAGGCCAATAATTGAGTACAGTGCCCCTATTGGTATGTACCTTTCCAAGCACATGCAACAATTGGAGACCACAAATGTTCCTCACAAGGAAAATTCAAGGTCTTCAACATCTGTCATATGTGGATCATCTGAAATTACTGGCACTTTATTCTGTTTAATACAGACTATTAAGAGGCAATCTCTGCCTTGCATATAAGGCAATCTCTGACCTTGATTTATTGTAAATGCTGCATATCCGCAAGTTAAATGGTACATGGATTACTCGGTCTAAAGACCTTAACCTGGTATATGACATTAATAGAACCTGATGGAGGGATAGATTTGTCTCCCAGAGGTTACCACATCTTCGGAAAAGACTTCCACTTCAGATCAAACAGAGCACCTCATTGGTCCTCTTCAAATGCAATCTGGACAACTGGATGGGCAACTGCAGATTCATCCCAGGGTTCTATTTGTGTCCCTCTTGAACAGGGGGAATAGGTGTTGATCATGGAAATAAGGGTAGAACTTGGCTAGGCTTGTAAAGGGACTAGGGCCATTAGTGCAGCAACTTCCTGTGATCCAATGATCCTATGCTTCTGTCTACTACAGCCTGTTGAGGAGAGATCTATGCCTGGTTTACAAGGCATTGTCAGACCCCACTCTGATACACCTCCTGCATATCTGCAAAACAAACAGCACCAGAATTACCCTTTCTAATGACCTTGCCTGTGATATAGGCAGGACCTCCTGGAGAAACAGGTATGCATTCCAGAGACTACTCCATCTCTGGAACAGGGTCCCCATCCATGAGAAGCAGAGTTTCTCCCTAATCCAATTCAAGTATAATTTTGACAAATGGATGGGAAACAGGAAATGCATCCCTGCTTTGGCACTTATGTCTCTAATGGACACAGACAGCCTGTAAATGGTTAATTTTCCAGGCTGCTTCTTGTAAAATGTTCATGTCCCAAGCCCCTGCTTACACTTATCAAGGGTACCAGAACTTGTTAGAGATTTGGGACACATAGCTAGGTTTAAAAAGGCCCTTGTGGTCATTAGTCTAGTAAACACACATGAACCTATGAACCTATAAAGACACCGTCAAAGTAAGAGACTCTACATATTGTGTATCTGCTGTCTTATCGTGTCAAAACCTTTAGATATGTTTTTCCACACTGAACTGCTCAGCCAACTTTCCATCCTTGGTCTATTATATCCCTGAATGCAATGGTTCTCTAACTACCTAAAAAATAGACAGACAGAAATCAGAAAAATGGCAAAGTGTCATCTCACCATTTCTTCTCAGTTCCACAGGAGTAGCTCAGGGACACATCCTTGGTCCTTTACTCTTTAACATTTTCATCAACAACTTACATACATCCTCTTGTCAAGGCAGACTTGTACAATAGACTCCAGTATCACCTGCTTTTCAACCAGCATAGTACATTTACAGAAGATACTACAACATGCATTTACTTCCAATGAAGCCTGACTTACCAAAGCTCAGCTCTTACTTAACCCTAACAAAACCAAGTTCCTCTTCATTACTCCAAACTGTCTGTCCCCTGATAAAACAGAATTCAAGATTTACTCTATAAACAACAATAAAATTGAAATTGTCCCCCATACTAAATTACTCAGAGTAATAACTGATGAGACTCTTAAGTTTGACCTTCACATCAAAAGTTGCCTCAAGAAAACCCATCAGAAACTTGGAATGCTATACAGGAACAAATACTACCTGAATACACATACCAAAATTACTCTAGATAATCCCAACCTTTTACCCTCTCTACTCTATGGGCCTTAGTTCTGACTAATTTACAGTCCTCCCTAAAACTAAGTTTGAAAGCTGCTACAACAAAATTGCCAAGTTCCCCACTAGTGCAAATCCCCTCACACACCACTGGAAACATTCCATTCCATTAAGTGTCTTGAACTCCTCAACCATCTTTTTATCTGCAAATTATAACTGCACGTAACATAATCCACAAACTTTTATGCTATCCAGCCCTTAGTCAATTGCTCAACCTTTACATCTCAAATAGAAGTCTCAGATGAGAAGATAAACAACTCCTATCTCCATTCTTGTGCTTTCTATCCTGTTACACATATTTTTACTTCCACCTTCCTACCTTTGTCCTCTCTAATTTTCCACTTTATTTCTCTAATCTTTTCTCCTTTGCATACTTCTTCTACCCTCAGACCCACTCTTTTTCTCTTTCTTATCTTCCCTACATTACCCTTGTATACTCCACTCCATGTAAGCTCAAATATATAGTCTCTATGTAAACTTCTTGTCCTCAAACCCTGTCACTTACACTCAGTTCTTAGATTGGTCTTAAAATCTATCTTGCTCTTTCTTTCTTCATCTCTCTCTTCCCCCAGGTTTATGCATTGCATTTTATGTGCTATTCCTTGCTTAGTTACACTGTCTTGACTGTACTATTCTTCACTGTATCTAACTATAGATTGTGTTAAATGACCTTACAACTATTATGTCATATGATGATATATTTTTTCCAACTAATGTAATGTTTATAGAGTCACATTCATCTTTGTCCTGTTATATGTGATTCTCTGCTATTTAAATGATATCATGCTGTGTTTGTTAGTCTCATCAGAGTTTGTATACCTGGTTAATTGTGGAATTCTTTTCCCTGGGCGTCCACTGAAAAGGGAAACTTTTTGGTCCAGTGGAATGTTCCTGGAAAACAAATGTCAAATACATAAAATAAATAAAACATCCATTGGTGTGCATGTGATGTTGTGCATAAAATGCATGCCAATATCCATAGGTGTGCATGTGGTCTATGTGTACGTAATGCATGCTAACATTCATTGGTGTGTATGTGGCCCTGTGTGCACATTGCATGGCAACATCCATCAGTGTGCAAGTGGGTCCTGTGTATACAATCTATGCCAACATCCATTGGTGTGCATGTGATTCCTGTGGATACAACACATGCCAAAATCCACTGATATGCATGTAATCCCTAGGCACACAATGCATGCCAACGTCTATCGGTGTACATGCTGACCTTCTGTATACAATTCAGGTCAAATTCCATTAGTGTGCATGTGATCCCTGTGCACTCAATGTATGCCAACAACCATTTGTGTGCATGTGATCCATATGCACATGATGCATATCAACATTCATCTGTATACATGTGGTTTCTGTCTATGCAATGCATGCCAATATCCATTGGTGTGCATGTTGTCCTTGTGCCCACAATGCTGACTAAATGCCATTGGTGTGCAGGTAGTTCCTGTGCACTCAGTGTATGCCAACAACCATTTATGTGTTATGTGGTCCATGTGCACACAATGCATGCCAACATCCATCGGTGTGCACATGATCTTCGTGCTACTATGCAGCTGTGACTTTGAATCACAAAAGTCAACAGCAGAGATGTCTCTTGCATATCTGTCTAACTTGAGATCCATGTGGCAGACAGATGGCAGCAGGTGTAGCTTTGGTTTGCAAGTTTAACAGGCAACATCAGAAGGATCACAAACATGTTTTTGTTCTGTGTAGCACAAATTGATTGTACAATGTGTGGTATTTCCCAGCTTTAATCACTCATCTCTTATACTGCAAACAGATTATAGTAAAGTGCTCTTTCCTAATATATCTGTATCTATATCTGTATCTATATCTATCTATAGCTATATTGATAACTATCTATATCTATAACTATCTATCTCTCTATCTGTTTATATATCTAACTATTCATCTATCCATCCATCTATTTTTTAAGACAGTGAGATCACAACACGCCTACTTTGGCTGTGAATGGATTCCACAGCCAATAGGTAGAATTCTGCATAATTTGGAAATGCTTATTAAATGATAGTATTTAGTATGTACAACTACAGTCTTGAATCTATATTGGTGCATAACTTATTAATATAAAGAAGAGTTGAGTAGCATTTGTTTACACACATTTATCTGTTCTTATAAAAGTTGCATACTGACATACATGCAGGCATTGCAAACTTCTAGCTAAATTCAAATTCAGTCATCCTGTTTTTTGAAAGGTGAAGAAAGTTGTATTTGACTACATTTTCCCATATATGCCTCAAGTGGAGCCATAACTTTGGCCATATAGCACCAGTTACAAACACTGCCACCTTGATAATTTTTTTTAGATCCTGGCTCAATTTTATAGTGGTTAGTTCTTGCAATGTGTGCACCAACATGCTTCTTAACAACAGTACTGACATGAATGGAAAACAGACTCTTAATGGTAGATGTGTTCTTTGCTATTATGTTTCACACTTGGAGAAAACAAAACCTTGGTTCTACAATTAGCAGAGAGAAGCCTGCTGTTTTTAATGTGACCAATTTATTCTAGCACATAGTTAAATATGGGAATTCCCAAAACCTACACCCATATATCAATAATGTCTAATTAAAGTGCCTTGTATATTGTTGATGAACTGAATGTGATAGTTTTGACTTTGTAATGGGAATCTCTGCTATTTCTAATTTCTATGAGGCCTTGAGCAATAGTTGGCATAACTGCTCTTATTCTCTCCTGGCAGTTTGGAATTGTGGGAGTGCATGTATGTCACTAGCTCTGGTAATCGGTATCCCCCAGGACAGGTCATTTGTTATGTCTTGTCATTAATTTTTTGGTACTTACTTTCTAATTACAGAAAACTACTGTAATCATTTTCCTGTACTAGTTTTAACTCAGTGGTGAGCAGACCAAGCCAGGACACTAGCCGATAACCCCCCAACCCGTATTCCACCCTACCCTGCTAACCTGAATACTCATCTATCCTAGGTTCCTTTTCTCCAAAAGTGGACATTTTTAACAGCAGTAATGCATGCACAAGATATATATATATATATATATATATATATATATATATATATATATATATATATATATATATATATATATACCCAATGTAGTACAAATTAAAACTTAGCACTAGAATCGGATATATTCTCACATCCTAATTACGGTTGTACTCTGGATTCACTCCCAAGCAACAGGTACATTTCATTAAGTCACCAGATTATAGCCCACTTACTCTGAGCTGAACTTACCCACAAAACTGATTCTTTTTTTGAAGAATTGCAAATACTCATCCGCCTGTTTCTACCCTCCCCCTTTTACCTCTTCTGATAATCAAAATCCCATTTTTACTGCTGCAGCAGGAAGGTAATTTTACTTTCAGTCCTGCCCCTCCTCCTGTTACCTGTGGAGGTTAGAAATAACCCCTACACCTCTGGTGCCATTTTTAAAAAACCTCAGTCACTGTTTCCCATCAGCTTGGCTAGTCCTTGGCATGGTGTGTGCCCCATGTAAGTAAAACTGCTGTTTATTGGACTGTTTTTGCTTATGTGGTTTATGTATTGAAATGCTGAGACCGTGTATTACTGCACAGTTATTGTCTCATATATGCCATAGCGTAACCTGCTTACCTTGAATGTTTGACTTAGCAAATGCATAGTTGATAATTAAGGGATAATAACAGTGGTTTTGTCAACTGTGCAGTTTAATACTGTAGATATAATAACAGTGGTTTATCAGTGTAGTCACTCCATTAGACTTGTATATCAAGTAATCTGCAAATCACACTTCTGTAATCCATATTTCCACTGTACTAAATTGCTTACTTTACCACTATAATGTGCTTATGTGATAAGCTTAAATGCGATTTGTTGGTACATGTGCAGCCATAGTTTTTTCTTAAACATCAGGGCACCTGCATGTTCTGTAAGCTGGGACTCACTATTTCAGAGGTGTAATGCTACTCTCTGCTTAAAACAATTGTTTTGTAAGTACCAGTCTACTTAACTGTTCCTCTATGTTCATAATATTTATATTTTTCCTTTTCTCTCTTATTTTTTCTTCCCTCTAGCATTAACCTAAATCACTGCTGCTCTCATTCCACCTAACGATAGCTGTCTGCCATCCAACACTGTGAACTCCTGCCCAAAGGAACTACTGCAAACCTTCTGCTTAAACTATTGTATGTATCTAGGCCCTCTTGCTTTGTAATAACTACCTGTTTTTGTCCCTGAACTAGTTTTAACTCAGTGGTGAGCACACCAAACCAGGACACTAGTTGATAACCCCCTCCCCCACTAGCCCTATTCCACTCTACCCTGCTAACCTTTACCCTTGTCTATCCTAAGTTACTCCTCTCCAAAAGTGGAGATTTTTAACAGCAGTAATGCATGCATACGCTATAAATACCAAACATAGCCAAAATTAAAACTTAACATTGGAATTGGATGTATTCCCACATCCTAATTGCGGTTGTACACTGGATTCACTCCCAAGCAAACATGCACACTTCATTAAGTCAACAGATTATAGCCCACTTACTCTGAGCTGAAGTTACCCACAAAACTGATTCTTTTTTTGTAGAATTCCCAATACTTTTCGGCCTGTTTCTACCCTCCCCTTTTACCAGTTCTGATAATCAAAATCCTGTTTTTACTGCTGCAGTGGGAAGGTAGTCTTACTTTCAGTTCCGCCCCTCCCCTATTACCTACAGAGGTTAGAAATAACCTCTACACTTCTGGTGCCATTTTTAAAAAAATACTTCAGTCACTGTTTCCCCATCATCTCGGCTAGTCTCTGGTGTGGTGTGCACCCCACGTAAGTAAACTGCAATTTTTTTAACTGTTTTTGCTCATCCACCTACAAAACATTTTGGCTAAAACTGGAAATTTTGTAACTGCTGCATTTTCATGAATATGTGGTTTATGTATTGAAATGCTGAGACCACATATTACTGCAGTTTATGTCTCATATGTGCTTTAGCGTAACCCCTTTACCTTCAATGTTTAACTTAGCAGATGCATAGTTTATAATTAAGAGATAATAACAGAAGTTTTGTCAACTGCATAGTTTAATATCGTAGAGATAATAACAGTGATTTATCAGTGAAGTCGCTCCATTTGACTTATGTATATCATGTAATGTGCAGATTGCACTTCTGTAATCCATATTTCCACTGTACTCAATCACTTACTTTACCACTATAATACATTTATGTGATAAGCTAAAATGCAATTTATCGATACATATGCTGCCATAGTTTTTTCTTAAATGTCAGGGTACCTGCATGTTCTGTAAGCTGGGTCGCACTGTTTCAGAGGTGTAACACTACTGTCTGATTAAAGCAGTTATTTTATAATTACCTGTCTGCTTAACTGTTCTTCTATGCTCATAATATTTATATTTTTCTCTTTCTCTCTTCTTTTATTTTCCCCTCTAGCATTAACCTAAATCACTGCTGCTCTCATTCCACCTAACGATAGTTGCCTGCCATCCAACCCTGTGAACTCCTGTCCAAAAGAACTACTGTAAACCTTCTGCTTAAACTATTGTATGTATCTAGGCCCTCTTGCTTTATAATAACTACAAGTTTTTCTTCCTGTATTAGTTTTAACTCTGTGGTGAGCACAGTAAGCCAGGACACTAGCCAATACCCCCCCCCCACTACCCATATTCCATCCTACCCTGCTAACCTGAACCCTCATCTATCCTAGGTTCCTCCTCTTCAAAACTGGACATTGTTAACAACAGTAATGCATGCATAAGCAATAAATACCCAACCTAGCCCATATTAAAACTTAACATTAGAATTGGATGTATTCTCACATCCTAATTACGGTTGTACTCTGGATTCACTCCCATGCAACATGTGCACTTCATTAAGTCACCACATTATAGCCCACTTACTCTGAGCCAAACTTACCCACAAAACTTATTGTTTTTTGTAGACTTGCTAATACTTGTTGGCCTGTTTCTACCCGCTCCGTACACCCTTGCTGTGTTCGGGCTCACTACGCTCCCTTACTCTACACCCATTCCCATCCATCCCCACTTCAACAAAACATCTAATTCCATAGCCCAACCCACTTTCCTCCCATCTAATCACACAAAAAAACATAATCACTCCTGGTAATCCAACTGCCTTCCCCAACCCCTTCCTGTCCCTTTCCTCTTTCCTTTTTTCTACTACCACAGTGTCTCCACACATCCATGCATTCCTTCTTCACACTACCACATTTAATTATTTCTAAATACCTCCTCCTACACACAGCACACCTATTACTCCTTTATTATCACTTCCAACCATCAAACTATAATAATGTCACTCCACTACACTAGGCCATCTAGTAATCCAAAGTCTCCTTGCAACATTCACAGTCTGAACAATTTTCTCAGATACCCAATAACCCTACACATCGCAGCCTCCATATTACTACTTATCCTTTACACCCTCACTCCATGGCTTACTAGCCTACCATCAACTAACCCCCCTCCCTGGCAAACCTCTACAACAACCCTCCCCCATAAACAGGTCCATTATTCCATAACTCCCACCATTTTCCACGTTAACGTTATAGACTATCATGCTAGCAAATACCATCCCTCAAACGCCATCTCCCTAATCTATCTAAAAAATAAAGATTAGATAACAAAGTGACCAAACTTATCTTGCACTTGCTTAGGATACAAAACCACTCCAGTGACATACACCCTAATCCTTGACCTACTCCCTTAAACAACCATGATCCAATAACACTAAGACAAAACAACTCCTCTTCCCTACTTTTCCTGAACTTAAATGCATGGAGTATTCTAAACAAAGTCCATGACCTGCATGCACTTCTTGCCTACTATCCCCCTGACATCATCACTCTAACAGAAACATGTTTAAAACCAGATAACAGCAATAATGAAATAACTGCCCCAGGGTATAATATTCTTTGTAAAGATAGGACCTCCAGAAGGGGTGGGGGCATAGCAGTCCTATTCACAGATCATCTTAAACTTAGCCAACTCGATATAACTATCCCTATCTTTAAAAATTCAGAGCTCATCTTTACCAAACTAGGAATAAACCCCAAAAAACCTATTATCATCATTGGCAGCTATATTCCTGCAGGACATAATATCCCTACTCTTGAGCACCTACTCCACTGGGTCTTTAAGTCTATCCCTTATGAAACAATCATGATGGGAGACTTCAACATAGACTGGCTAAGCTATTCATCGCAGAACCCATTATCCCACATAAACATCCATGGATTCACCCAGCTGACATCATCCCCTACTAAAACTAACAAATCCTCTAAGAGACAGTCTACTCTTGACTGGATTTTCATTAACAGCGCCACCATAGCATCATATTCAGGCTGTCTTCTTTATGGCCTGAGTGATCAACTACCAACCTTCCTACTGCGAACCTGCTTGCAATAAATTAGCCAACCCACTTTCCAGTTAATCAAAAATAAAAAGAATTTCAACCCAGTTACATCTATCCAGGTATTAAATAGCTGCAAATGGAAGCATCTTAGACTACTACCACTAAATGAGGCTGTCAAATTCTTCAACTCCTCCTTCCTAGATATACTAAATACTCATGCTCCCCCTAGAAATATTAGAGTAAAAACTAACTATGCACCCTGGCTAAGCAAATAATGCAGATCCCTACTCAAGACTAGAAACAAGGCCTGGGATCACTTTCATAGGACTAAAACTCAATCAGCAAAACAAGCATTTTTAGAACTCAGAAACAGAGCAAAAATACTTGTGAAATTAGACAAAATCAGTTACTATCACAATATCCAAAATAAACATCACAATCACCCTCAGAAGTTCTGGTCTGCAATTAACAATGTACTACAAATAGGTAAGGTAGGCACCCAACCCCAACATCAACCTCTTGCTCTGACAACATGCCATCCCAATTCAACAAATACTTTACTGAAACTATCCAAGCCCTAGTGGCCTCACAAAACACATCCAACAGTGCTAACAACCTTATCCATCTTTGACCACAACACAGCTCCAGCCACAAAAATGACCCCATTCAATCTTCACTACATCCTGTAGCCATCAGTACTATAAAAAGATTACCAAAAAAAAAATTTAAACCTACCACACTTGCAGCAGATAACCTCCCAGCAGAGTTTTTGAAAACTGCATCAGAAGCAATGGCGTACCTAGTGACCATACTCATAAATAGATTAATATCAGAAAACACAGTCCCTTCCATCTGGAAGATCTCCCACATCATTCCACTACACAAGGGGGGAAATTCCACAGAATTCAACAACAATTGCCCTATAGCTATTCTGTCTCCCCTGTCCAAAATCTTAGAGAAAGTCATACATTTACAAGTCATGCATTTCCTACACACACCCAAGCCTGTATCAAACACTAAACATGAATTTTGACCCCATCACAGCACGGCAACAGCTCTCATTGCCTTTTCTAATATGGTTAACAGTAATAGAAATAATGGGCAATATGTATCTGCCATATTTTTAGATTTATCTAAAGCCGTCAATATGGTGGATCACAATAAACTCATTGAGGTCCTCTCCAAATTTAACCTCAGTAGCTCATCTCTTTCCTGGTTGCAAAGTTACCTTTCAGGATGACAACAAGCCATCCTGTAGCAGCAACAACTTTCGTCACTTCTCCCACTCTCTTTGGGGTTCAACACGGCTCCATCCTTGGCCCCCTACTTTTCTCTCTCTTCACCAACCAGCTCCATGCCAACACACTTCATGCATCAGTAATACAATACGCAGATGTCTCAACTCTGATATGTTCAGCCTCCTCCCTGAAACACCTGCATATCATAACTCAGGATTCCTTTCTCTCTGTAGAAAATTGACTCATTGATTTCCACCTTATAATAACCCCCAACAAATCTAAACTACTTTTCTTCTACCCAACCAGAACTCCTTCCCTCACAGTCCTTTATGATCCATTCCAAAAACCAAACTGCCATCCTCCCAACCACTCATACCAAACTGTTGGGAGTCAAAATCGGCAATAACCTAAAAATTGATACCCACATCGCTCAAGTCATAAAAAAGGACCACAAAAAACTAGGTCTATTATACAGGAATAAGTAATTTTTAACCGCCAGTACTAAAATTACTATTGCCCATGCACACCTCCTCTCAACCCTCCTATATGTTTCCCCTACACTAACCAACATCTGCAAAGCTGACCTCTCCAAATTAAATTCTTGTTACAATAAAATAGCCAAATTTGCAACAGATGCCCCAGACAAAACTCACCACTGTATATCACTTAAACAACTCAACTAGTTAGAACTTCCCCAGGTATTTCACCTCAACCAAGTAACATTTTCCTTTAAACTACTACAGAAACCAGACAATACCCCAGCTCTCCAAAATCTTATAAGTCAATACACCTTCTCTAGATACCTTCACTAAAATAGCAATCTCCTCCTAGATGTCACAAAAGCCAATAACTCAGTTGAGGAATCACTCTTCTCCTATTATACTTCTAAAACTTGGAACAACCTCCCATCTACTAAAACCAATAGTAACTCTATGACAGTTTAAAATCCTACTAAAATTACATTTAATAGACACTTGGCTTTGCCCTTGTAACCATCCTGTCTATCCCTACTCTTAGCATTACTAACCTAATACTACTACTCAGCTTCATAATCCAGTCTACTCAGTCATTGTCAACTATTGCACCTACACACAAACATTCATATATTAAAATTCTCTTCATCTCTCTATACCGTGCAGAATCATGCATGTGTCAGACTTACCCACCTCTAAACAACAGTATGTTTCCAGCATCAAACTCTGTACATATGCATTATAAATGTCTCCAAATATTTTTATTTACTCTACCCAGTAAACTATTTTTTCTATGTATCTCACCATGCACACATTCTTACCTTTCATAACAATCTGCTTGCTCTATTGTAATTGATAACTATTATTACCTGTTTAAAATGTGCTTTTCTTAATCACTTTAATTATATAAACTTAGATTCTGCTTACTGTATTATGTAATTCTTAACTACTTATAATTAGAACTATTCTCCCCAGGCCTCCGCTGAAAAAGGACCTGTATCCAGTCGGACTTTCCCAGTAAACAAATGTTAAATAAATAAATAAATTTCAGGTATAGCTTCAACCATTTAGAAATTGCTCAAGAAATCATCTGTAGGAAAGGATACTGACTAGTCAGATGCTGTAGGGATTTGTTAGTGGGTTCTTCCATCAAGATTTACATACATGCATGCATACATACATACAGATATTTCAAGCATGGACATTACCTCCCTTCTTGCCTGCCAATATACCAAAACAGTTGTTCGTATAATAAGTGTCCGGGTTGTAGGTTGTTCTTAAAAAATATCTAAACTAGTGCTTGCTTTATTGTAGTTTGGTAGTCTATTCCACGCATCAGCTGGTCTCTCTGAGAAGCAGTTTGTACACTTCCCATTCCTATAAGTCTTCTACATAGGCTGGCTAATGATTTTTACTAATTTTTGATAACACCAAACATTCCCAGAGGTAGATGTCTCTGCATGCCTTATATGCCTGAATAGCTGTTGGCTAGTCCTGAAAACCATGAACTGTGCTTAAGTCCCATGCCAGTAGGAACGCATGGATCTTGACAAAGAGAGTTGACCTAAAGTGGTATCCAGTGTCGGAATGAGAAGCAAAACCAAGCTGCATTTTAAAGCAATTTTCATGAATTTATTGGCTGTTTACTGTAACTCAGGGCTATGTACTTCAGGACAAAGTTATTATAAGGTAATACAATCATGTATTAAAGGCAAAGATGTGGGTGCAATGGGGCACACAATGTATGTGCTGCTCCTGGCATCAAAGTTTCTTGCTAAAACTCTAATGACTTGTAATGGGTAAGGGAATACATAAACATTATGTACAGTCTTATAACGGGTAAGGGAATACATAAATATTATGTACAGTCTTGTAATGGGCAAGGGAATACATAAATGTTATGTACAGTCTTGTAATGGGTAAGGGAATACATAAATGTTATGTACGGTCTTGCAATCGGTAAGGGAATACATAAACCTTATGTACGGTCTTGTAATGGGTAAGGGAATGCATACACTTTATGTGCAGTCTTGTACTGGGTAAGGGAATACATAAACATTATGTAGTCTTGTAATGGGTAAGGGAATGCATAAACATTATATACAGTCTTGTAATGGGTAAGGGAATACATAAACATTATGTACAGTCTTGTAATGGGTAAGGGAATACATAAACAGTATGTACAGTCTTGTAATGGGTAAGGGAATACATAAACATTATGTACAGTCTTGTACTGGGTAAGGGAATACATAAACATTATGTACAGTCTTGTAATGGGTAAGGGAATACATAAACATTATATACAGTCTTGTAAAGGGTAAGGGAATACATAAACATTATGTACAGTATTGTAAAGGGTAAGGGAATGCATAAACATTATGTACAGTCTTGTAATGGGTAAGAGAATACATAAACATTATGTACAGTCTTGTAATGGGTAAGGGAATACATAAACATTATGTACAGTCTTGTAATGGGTAAGGGAATACATAAACATTATGTACAGTCTTGTAATGGGTAAGGGAATACATAAACATTATGTACAGTCTTGTAATGGGTAAGGGAATACATAAACATTATGTACAGTCTTGTAATGGGTAAGGGAATACATAAACATTATGTACAGTTTTGTAATGGGTAAGGGAATACATAAACATTATGTACAGTCTTGTAATGGGTAAGGGAATACATAAACATTATGTACAGTCTTGTAATGGGTAAGGGAATACATAAACATTATGTACAGTCTTGTAATGGGTAAGGGAATGCTTAAACATTATGTACAGTCTTGTAATGGGTAAGGGAATGCTTAAACATTATGTACAGTCTTGTAATGGGTAAGGGAATACATAAACATTATGTACAGTCTCATAAATAATCTGGGCACTCAATGCGTGAATGTAGTGTGAACATTACAGAGATCTGCAAGAGTGCATTACTATAATGATACCCTGCATACAGATGGATCACCCTAATAAGCTTTGGTAGCAGCTAACATATATCAGTATGAAGACTCACCTCTGTAACATTGCTGTTGCTTCCCTTTATATGTGTGCACTGCCAGAATGCAAGAAACAAAGTATTCATTTTCCATTATATTTTGTAAGACATCTAGCACTATAATTATTATAGAGGTATGGACACTCCTATTTACTGTGGATTGTGTATGTCATATGGATCTACTCAACAGTCAAACACTGGGGCAACTATTCAGTGTGTATCTCTCAAGCTGATAAATGCATGGCAGCAGTCTTCTAGGAGATTCTAATGAAGGAGAAGTTGTGATTGGCAGATGTAATGCATGGACAAATGCCCAAAAATAGGGACATATTTTAAATATTGCTCTTATAAACTTATAAAGTTGCTAGAGTAACATGGTTTGTTTTAACATGCATTTTCTGAAGGATTTGAAGTCTGAAACTCAAATGTATGTTACTATATAGTGACTTCAATCCTCAGATCATCCCAGTGACTTGCCAGAAAACCACAAATTTTATGAGGAACAGGCCAAAAACAGAAGCCAAAATCTGGACATTCTGCGAAAATCTGTACAGGTGAAAATAATGCTCTGTCTGTGTAAGTTTTGGTACTAAAAGGACACACTTGTATGCCTGTCAATTTGTGAAATCAAAGTCAAACCTTACTGCATACTTTTGGGCTTTGTGAACATGGGCTATGCTAGTCATTTTCATTTGGATGACCACTGTACCTAACATCATACAGCAAAATAGATCAATTAGAGCTCATACTCAGAAACTTAGATGATATTTGTGTTATATAGTGCTATGGAATTTTGTGTGCATATGATGTATGTGGACAATATTTTTGAATACCATCTATAGTTTATTTTTGCTAACAGCATTATATATGTTTAAACTGAAATCCAAGCACATTGTGTATTACTATATGAACAATATCCAAACTTGTATTTCTCGTATAAGCCACATAAAAGTCTGATGCCAAATATCTGCATGTCCATCTTAAGTTCATAAGTTCAGTAACCCGGTGCTCAGGCTAAATGGACACTGAGGAGTGCAGATTCCTTAAGAGGTGGAACAGTGCAGACTGGTGCCTTAACATACTGATAGTTCTTACAGTCTCATGTCTCTTGTTCAGTATAATGCCCCACTGGCATTAATATCACTTCTTCTCATTGTTCTACTTTTAGCTACAAGTCAGAGTTCCCATTACATAAGGTAAATCTGGTGTATCATTATCTGAGCCAGGAAATTCTATTAATTCTGTACTACATAAAATTATTCTAAATATTCTGTTACAGCCATTTCATTAATTTTTGTTCTTTTCTCCGGTCATGTAACATAAGATTAATAATTATTTAAAGGTATTTTTGATATACAGAGCATTATATACACATAATGTTAATGTTCTTAAGATAGGCATTCTCATGTCATGTTTCTCAATAGCATACAATTAATGGTGTCTTACCAGTTCTGACACCCATTTGTTGCTGCTGAGTATAGTTTATGAAAATGTATTTCCTGTCTGCTTAATCACAAGTGAATTATGGTGAGTTTGCAAACAATTAACCAAAGTGTAAGATGTACAGGCCTTTTTTTTTCTCTTAAATCAAATAATGAAAATAAAGATGTGCATGATAAGTTAACCAGAGCTGCTCTGAGTTTGACGGCTTTACCCAGAGGTCTACAGTTCATCGGAACTGAAATCATAGTCATCCACTGAAATCAACTAAAAAAATTAATATTTTCAAAGCCTGCATTGCATTTTATGAACTCTGTTTAGTTAATTCGCCGCTTCATTTTTTTACTGTTTGTCCTTGTAACTGCATTTTATTCTACACTTTGTATGTGCAATACTACTGCCTTATATAGCATAAGCTAGATTCAGACTTGCTGAATCTAGACCATTTGGAATCTCTTTGCCAGAAATCAGCCACCTTACATTAAGAAGGCCTACATTAAGAGGGCCTCCCTGCACCCTTGTGGCAGATGTGTGTAATCCAGGACCAATCTGAGTTGATGATTGCTAGAAAAAGGCTCAGTTACAGGCTTTCCTATTCATTAGTTTGTGTTAAAACTGTTTAACTTTGCTTGTATTTAAGCCTCGTGTTTGCACATAGCTGTCCACCAGTCAACAGGGTTTAGTGTGCCATGTATGGACAAAAATGCCTCAAAATTATCTTTTTCCCTAGTCACCTGACAGTAAAACCCTCCCAAGCTTCCCTGCTGTACTGCATGCAACTCAGCTGCACACTGCTGCACTGCGGGCAACTCAGCTGAGCACTGAGCAGCATTGCCAAATTTATTCCTCCCTGTTCCTCAATAGATATAGTCCCCCTGTTAGTTAGACGACTTACTCCCAGAGCAAAAGCTGATATACCCACTGCTAAACTGGTACATAAAGTTTAACCTGCTACAATGGACAGCCACTTTCCCAACATTTCGCCAGCCAGCCTGAATGACATGGGCATCCTGGGGCAATGTAATAATTGCCTCAGGTATTCTGATAACCACTTGTTCCTAAAGCAAATAAATGCAGTATGTGTGAGATATAAGTGTACCAGGAAACTGGAATCAGTCTTCCATGCAACAATAAACAGGACATTAAACAGGTTGTCAGCACACATACCTGTCCCAGCATACACACCTCTCCCAGCATGCACACCTCCCCCAGCACACATATGTCTCCAGGTGCACTCACCTCTCACAGCAGGCACACCTCTCCCAGTGCACACACCTCTCCCAACATGCACACCACTCCCAGCATCCCAGCACACACACTTCTCCTCTCACACAAGACAAGGTCAAGTCACATAGATCCACATACATGGAGATACTCACTAAGAGCCTACCAAAGACCAGAGACCACACAATCCAAACAAATTACACATAATGGAACACAAACAGACCCCTCTACACATAGCAGCATACATACAAGAGTCTCAACAAATAAGCCCCTAAGGCAAAACACCTCAAAATCTAATGGCCTGGTCATAGACTATTCCATAGTGAGACACACAGATGTCTCTGTTATCAGGATGGACAAGGAGAAGGTCATGGTTAGCTGCTTTTCAGGTGCCAGAATCAGTCAAATCACATACAAACTGGTCACTCAACAACAATTACTGTTACAACTCCATCATAGTATATGTTAGGGTGAATGATTTGAGACATACACCTGGCCTAAATGAAGAGAGACATGATTGAACTCTCCAATTATGTGTCCCAGGTGGTTATGACCCTAACACTAAGCATTATTTTACCTTCATCCCAGATGAAGCCATAATACAAACAGAAAATGATTGACTTCAACAACTGGCTTAGCTTCTGGTCTCAGTCCAGGTGGATCCAGTATCTATCAGCCTGGGAAGACATGGTCGACAAACCACACTGCTTTGCCAGAGATGGTCTTCACCTGTTGCTGCCTATAGGCTTTTGAATACTGGCAAAGACTCTTGCCTCCCACATAGTGCCTTTTTAGGCAATATCAGAACAACAAAATTCCTAACATAAAGAAATCCACTCGAGACAAACTCAAGGTTATGCTGCTTAATGTTAGCAGCCAAAACAGAAAACTGCACTCCCTGGAAGTGCTACTCACCTTGGAAGATACTGACGTCTGTGCAGTCACTGAAACTTCATTCAAGGCTGCAGATAGCACCTCAGATTTACAAGACCACAATGGCTTCCACATGTTCAGACACCAAAGCAAGCATGAAAGAACCAAATGTGCAGGTGAATCCATCTTCATTAAATCCAAATGCACCTCGAGACTGGTTAAACAGTACAACTGTCTGGAGCTACTCAAGGTCCAAATAACTATAGGTAAAACTGCTGTGACAACTTAGGTTAGATGCTCATCATTTCCCTAGGCTAAATGAGAAATGTTCTATCCAGTCCTATCTGAAACTTAACAACTTGAACAGATAAGAAGAAAGCCCCCTGGTATTCACATTTACCCTTACTTAACATCTTTATTATAGAGAATTTAATTGTGCCTTGTTTTTACTGCTATAAAAAACAGGCATAATTAACTAAGTATAACATTAGGAACTTAGAGAAAATAAACGGTATTAGATCTGTATATATATATATATATATATATATATATATATATATATATATATATATAAAATACATATGCACACACACTTGTTAGAATTTATGTAGTAGCTTCATTAGATTATTTATTGTAAATGTTAAGCACAAGAAAGTGTACAAATTAAGTCACTGTAAATTAGAGTGAAAAGGTTTTAATTGTTACCAATTTATTATGTAAATTATGTGGTCACATGACTTTTTGAATGTATTTAAACTGTTTTAAATTTGATTTGAACTGTTTTATTTGTCTGAGGAAGTCAAATCATTGCATTTGAGGAAAAGCGCTTTATAACCTTTTTCCCTACTACGTCGAGTCTGTGTTCTTTGGGACCTTTCTAATATTTTCAGCAATTTAGCTTTTTAGTTTACTGAGTTTATAGGTAAAACACCCTACCATATCTTCACTAGCTACAGGTCCCCTACCATGAACCAAAAGAAACATACCGCCTACCTGGACTTGCTAGAATCACTCTCTATACGGCCAAACACTTTGATCTTAGGATATTTCAACCATCCCTTCACTGATTAGGCAATATTCAAGAGCACAAATGCAATCTTCCTGAGGTTCCTGGACTTTGTTAATTCAAATGCTCTGGAAAAGTTAATCAGCACCCCTACAAGGGGCTCAAATTTAGTTTACCGAGTTTATAGGTAAAACACCCTACCATATCATCACTAATTACAGGTCCCCCACCACGAACCAAGAGAAACATACCGCCTACCTGGACTTGCTAGAATCACTCTCTATACAGCCAAACACTTTGATCTTAGGATATTTCAACCATCCCTTCACTGATTAGGCAATATTCAAAGCACAAATGCAATCTTCCTGAGATTCCTGGACTTTGTTATTTCAAATGCTCTGGAAAAGTTAATCAGCACCCCTACAAGGGGCTCAAATGTCCTGGACTTGGCACACACCAACATGGGGTTCACTGCACTACCCTCTGTGTGTTTCCCTCCTGGTAAGTTCAGACCACAAATATGTCTCATTTGAAGTAAAGATCGGTCCTGACATCCCTGCAGGAGCAAAAGAAACTGAACAATTTCTCCAAAGCAAACTTTAGCCTACTAAGCAAAGGTATAAAAAAGTTTCAAACCCCCTGCTAACACAGCCAACAATGACTCCTATGCAGAGGAGTAAATAAATGTCTTGTACAGACATTTAAATAACTGTATAGACTTGGCTGTAACTGACAGAATCAAAACCAGGTCCTCCTGAAGAAACAGGCCACCCTGGTAGACTGCAAGTATAAATACATTATATAACAAAAGTAAATTATCCAGGAACAAGAGGGAACTTACTCAGCTAAGGAAGAATTCCCTCCATAGCTTGAACAAGCAAATCAAATATCTTGTAAAATACTCTAAAGCTAATTATAAGTTTAAACAAGCATCTCTACCTAAAGACAATCATAAGGCTTAATTTAGCTATGTCTGAAATCTTAAAGGGAATGCCCAGCTATGTGCTAAACTTATAGTGGCCAGTACTACTCACTAGAACCTGAAGAAATTGCCAACCTGCTGGTAGACAGATTGGGACAAATTTCACCACCCCTGTCCCCACCAGACATACTCCAAATCACCTCAGTCACAAGTTCTCCACCTAGCATCTCCAAAAAGCAGGTAACATCCACCCTCTCCAAGGCCAAAAACACAGCCTCCATGGGACAGGATAACATACTAGGCTGCATGTTAAACTATATAAAACAACAGCCTGAGCATTGGCTTTGTACCCACAGAGTGGGGAACAGCACCTGCAATCCCCTTACACAAAGGGGTTCCATCTACCAACCCTGGGAACTACAGGCTCATAAGCCTAACCAGCTTTATCTGTAAGGGCATGTAAAGAATCATCATGGACCTTATCAACAAAGACATAGGCAACCTGCAATCTCTTGACCTGACCCAGTCTGGTTTTGTTAAGTGCAGACCTTGCTTATTAAACCTGGTAAACTTCTTTGACAATGTCACCAAAGCCCTGTATGAGGGCAAAGCAATACATACTACCTATCATAACTTACCCAAGGCTTTTAACATAATCCCCAGCTCAGGTATCATTAATAAAATCCCAGTTGGGGATTAACCATTACGCTATTAGATGGTTAACACATTGGCTCATAAATAGAATGCATACTGTCAAAGTTAGGGATTCCACTTCCAACAGTAGACCAGTTAGGGTCTATATCACTTTAGAGAAAACCCCTTACCCGAACACCCATACATCGACCCTCATACCTCAAACCGTGAAATTCCCGAACTCACTAAACCGCGAAAAATAAAATATTGAACTGCCATAGTTGGCCAACCCCACCACCTGCTACTTAGTACCTACCCAAACAAAATAAATTAACCACATACATACACTAACCAAACCCTACAGACATACACCCAAACAAAAGAAATAATCCACATACATACCTTTAACAAAACCCCATTTCCAACACTGCACTAAACCCCACATACACAGCTATCTATGCACTATCGTTAACCCCTCCCTAACCCTAAGGTCCGTAACTACCGCACACTTCCCCTACAGACATACAACCAATAAAAATAAATAACACACATACATACACTTAAAAAAAAAAAAAAAACCTACATCTAACACTACACTAAATCTTATATAAATTACCTATCTATGCATTTACCTTAACCCAAATCCTAACCCTAAAGTCCTATCTATTGCACATTTATCTTGCAGAGCTATACCACAGACGGGCCAACCAAAACAAATCACCATTTCGGAATTCGCGGTTTTGCACATTCGAGGTTTATGTACTTCGGATGATAAGTTCGATGTATTCATGTGCGCGTAAAGGGGTTTTTGCTGAAGTAATATAGACCTGACCAGTTACCAGTGGTGTACCATAGCAACCTGTGCTGGGCCCGCTACTATTTGGAATCTACATCTTGGAAGTCCAAGTGAAAGCAGATAGCCTGTGGTTTACCAAGTTCACAGATGACTGCAAACTTGGTACAATCATTGAGTCGCCCATTGATGTTAACATATTACAAAAGAGTGAACAAAAAAATCACAAGTAGTGCGTGCCTGGAACCAGAGATAAAAGACACAATGAACCACAAACTCCGGCAATACAGCTTCAGAAATTCACTGAAACTTTCATAATTCAAAAATATGGTTAAGCACTTTCATCTACACCTGTAGACATCAACAAAACAGTTGTTAAAAGAAAATAAATCATGTTAAAAACATTCAGGAAGTGACACACCTCCAAATTGCTCCAATCAGCATTTCATGTGAAAAAGGCAGGGAAGCCTTGTAAAATAACTTTAAAGGGCCTTAAAGGGCACTCAGTAGTGCCAAGTAAAACTGAAACCCAGTCGAAGCATGAAATAAAATAAAATAAAAATCCAATATCATCCGCTGGTTTACAAAAATATGAAAAATAGGAGATCAGAATTTATTAGCACTTCTTTTCAACTGACTTGTGATAAATATGTTTTCATTAGTGTGTTGGTGGCATCTAGTTTAAGTTGCCAAAATAATTCCTAAATCAAAAGTTTCTTTTTCCAGTCATCAGAGAGTGGAGAAGCCTTCACTTACTAAATCACTGAGAAAGTAAACTGTTTGAAACCAGCACACAGCATAGGATATTTGGCAAGGGCATTGTTGTTGTTAGCATGTTTAGTACAGTAATAGTGCTGGTAAATTCTATGGTTTAAAGCATTGTCAGTCTTTCCAGTGTAGAAAGCCAAACACTGGGAGCATGTAGCCAGATAAACAACTATTTCAGAGGTACAAGAAAATTTTCCACCCCTAGTACTGATCTTAATTTTGTCAAAAATCTCCCCTTCGTATTTGGTTTCAATTTGGCAACACTGAGGACAGCGACCACTTTAAACTGTTAAGGGAAACTCCCCTGTTGGGTGTTTGATTTTCTCTCCAGAATACTCAATGTTGGGTTTGTTTCTGTAAGTGGAACTTAATGGTGCCACACTTAGTCCTTTAGTATCTTCTTGACAGTTGAACAAATTCCAATTCTTCCTGATAACGTGTTCAATTTGCTTCACATCCAAGCTGTAGTACAGCACCATATTGTTCGATAAAGAATGCGGTGTATGATTAATGGAATTAGTAGAATCAACAACAGCTTCCAATGGAAAATCACGAGGCAGACCATACCAGAAAATAGAGACATATCTACCATATCTCTCTGCCCAAATAAGTTCTTAACTTTATTTAGAAAGAATTCAGGATATCCACAATTGCTAAATATCCACTTAAGAACTTTGAAATCTCTGGTGCATGTGCCATCATTCAACATGAGTCTGGATATTCTGATCATTTGACTTTTAACGATCCCCTTCTTCTGATGCTATGGGTGCCAACTAATAAAGAAGATGAATGAGTTGCAGAAAGTGGGCTTCCTGTACACCTTAGTTTCGAGCACATTGTCCGGTAAAGGCATGATACATACCTACATCCAAATATTGATTGGTGCAGTGAGTAAACTTCAAGACATTAGTAGTATGTTCAACTTGAACCATAAACTCATTGAATTCCATTTCTGTACCTTGCCAAATAAAAAGCAAGTCATCCAGGTACCTAAAGTACCCAATACATTTTTGAAAGGCTGGTGGTTTAAATAAAATGTCCAACTCCCATTTTAATAGAACACCGTTAGCAAATGTGGGAGCACATGTTGTTGTTCAAAGTATTCAGTGCTACTCAGAACAATGTCCATGATTTCCTGCATCAGTGATGTTTCTGTTTCACTAGTGCAGCCAAATCTGCTGACCATTTCCCCAATCCATCTCAGACTTTCATCATAGGGAATCACAGAAAGCAAACTCTGTATGTCACTTGTGGCAACAATTTAATCCTGATTGGTGTCTACCTTGCGGAGAATGTCTAAAAGGTTCTAGGAGTCATGCACAATATGATGAAACTTGCTAAACATGTGTTTTAAATTGACATCAATATATTTTGCCAAAGGTTCCATAGCTGAGCCACTTGCTGCAACGATAGGTCTCATCAATGGATCGTCTATTTTGGAGTGAATTTTAGGAAGTCATATCCACCCGCTTCAAGGCCAGAAACACACCTTCCATGGCATTAGATAACATAATAGGCTGCATGCTAAACTATCTAAAACAAGACCTAGTGTAACTGCTTGACACTCTTTTCAACCATAGCCTAAGCACAATCTTTGTACTCACAAAGTGGAGAACAGCAACTGCAATCTCCTTACACAAAGGGAGTCCGTCAACCAACCCTAGGAACTATAGGGTCATAAGCCTAACCAGCCTTATCTGTAAAGCCATGGAAAACATCATTGTGACCTTATCAACAAGGACATAGGCAACCTCCAAATTCTTGACCGACCCAGTTTGGTTTTGTTAAGGGCAGATCTTACTTATTAAATCTTGTAGACTTCTTCAAAAATGTGACGAAGGCCCCTAAATTGAGCAGCATAATCTGATACAGGTTTGTTGCATCCTGAGCTGCAGCTGCACTGTTTTTAACCCTTTGGAGTTATTCCAGCTACAGATTCTCCCTTAGTAGCACATGTGTGATCACCTAGAAAAACTACTCTTAGACCTTCCACCCGTTACCCTTATAGCTCTCTTTGGCCTCTATCCCTCAGTTTCTGACAAATATGGATGGGCAATTTCCTATGCTTTCTCCTGCCAGTCTGGTTGTTATGGGCATCCTGAGACAGTGTAACAACTGCCTCATGTACACAGACAATCCTCTACTACTACCACCTAAGAACACAATTTGTGAGAGATGCAATTATGTTAAGAACCTAGAGTCGCAAGTCAGTATATCTGGTACTGAGAAGGTTGTCAGCACAAACACCAGACATCAAACACCACCCACACCTACACAACACACACCCACATATGAGGAGGTTCGCAATAAAAACATACCCAAACAAAATAGACCTCCAAGGCAAAAACACATGCGAACTCCACTTCCCACCACACCACATATCACACATAGTCCACACACACACCTGTGTCTGACAGCCATTAAGGCCTAAACATAAGCCCAACATATTAGTCATAGGAGACTCCTTTGTGAGACACACAGATGTGTCCCTCATCAGGCTGGATAAGGAGAAAGTCATGGTTAGTTGTTTTTCGGGTGCCAGAATCCACCATATCATCCATGCACACAAGTCTCTCAACAACAGGTAATGTTATGACTCTGTCATAGTCCATGTTGGCTTGAATGACTTGAGCTGTACCTCCCTGGACTATATGAAGAGAGACATGATCGAGCTCACTAAATACGTGTCTAAGGCAGGTATGTCCCTTGCCTTAAGCAGCATTCCACCATCACCCAGAATGGTGCCTCAATACAAAAAGAAAATGATTGACTTTAACAATTGGCTTAGTTTCTGGTGTTATTCCAAGGGGATTGAGTACCTGAGAGCCTGGCAAGACATGACTGACAAATCACAATCCTTTGCCAGAGATAGCCTGCATCTATTTCCCTTGGGATTCAGGCTCCTGGTAAAGGCTCTTGCCTCCCCCATAGTGCATTTCTTTTAGTCATTGCCATGAGATCAAAACACAAATTAAAGGTCATGCTGCTAAATGTTAGGAGTCTAAACATGAAACTACACTCATTACAATCATTCTTAACCCTGGAATATGCTGACATTTGCACAGTCAGATAAACCTGGTTCAAAGTTGTGGTTATTCATCCTATCATATATTTAGACCCCAAACCATAGGTAGCAAAGCAAAATGAGATGGAGTAGCAAATATATATAAAAGACGTACACACTTTCAGTCTAGTCAAACAGTATGATACACAAGAGACACTCCAGGTACAGTTAACCATTGACAGGACCCCTATTCAAATCATAGCTAGCTAAAGACCCCCCACCTTTGACTCAATATGTCCACTTCACCTATCTGGACCTCTTCAGATCTATCAAGATTCAACTCTTTACTCTGATCCTGGGTGACCTTAACTATCCTACCATAGATTGGAAGAACAACTCATGCCAAAATACAAATGCCCAGAGATTCCTTGATTTCATCAATGCAAATGCCTTGGAAGAGCTGGTCAACAACCCCACAAGAGGTGAAAATATATTTGACTTGGTATTAACCAACATAAGTAACCACTGCAGCATCCCTACAGTGTCATCCTTCCTGGTAAAATCCGACCACAAAGCAGTCACTTTCGAAGTCACCCCCCCCCCAGATAGGGTCAAACAAAAAACTTCTCCAAAGCTGATTACAACCTCCTCAGGGAAGGTATAAACAGCTTCACAGTCCCCTCCCCTCCATAGGAATAGGCACATATGTCCAGACTTACAGCAAAGTACTATATGAGCATTTATATAGCTGCATGGAATCAGGAACACCCAACAGGACAAAATCATCCTCTTCAAGGAAGAGTAAACCTCTCAGGTGGATATTTTCAATAAATAAACTCTGTAATAAAAGGAAAAAATGCTATCCAGGACCATGAAGGAGCAGGTGCCTAATTGGAAGCAATCTCTCCTTAGCCTGAACAAGCAAATAAGAGCACTAGTGAAATCCTTCAAAGAAAACTTAAAGTCCAAACTGGCCACATCTACTAAAGACAATCACAAGTCTTTCTTTGCATATGTCTGCAGTCTCAAGGGAAGCACCCAGATCAGCTCAGAACTGGTGGTCAAGGACATCACATACACAAATGCTGTAGATATAGCCAACTCGCTGGCAGACAGGTTCAGTGAAAAATTCATCCCTCTGTCCCCCCATCAGTAAATCAGGACATCCCAAGAGCATGCCCCCCTCCCCTTATCTCTAGGAAGGAAATCATCACTGCTTTCTCAGCGGCAAAAAATGCAGCCTCCATGAGACCCAATAACATCCCAGGCTGCATCCTATATGAACTCAGGCAGGTACATGCAGCACCATTATGCACCATATTCAACCAAAGCCTGACTAACGGCTTCATTCCAGCCGAGTGGAGGACAGCCACTGTCATCCCTTTGCACAGAGGTGGAGCGTCCACTGATCCAGGAAATTATAGACCCATCAGACTAACTAGTCTGATCTGCAAGGCTATGGAGCAGATTATCATAGACATCATTAACAAGGATATTGGCAACATCCAAACACTCAGTCCCACACAGTTTGATTTCATTAAGGGAAGGTCATGCCTGTTAAATTTGGTTGACTTCTTTGTGACAGTCACCAAAGCCATGGAAGAGGGGAAGACGATACACACCACCTACATTGACCTGACCAAAGCCTTCAATACTATTCCCCACTCAGTTATAATAGATAAACTCTCTCAACTATGCATTAATCTGCATGTTACCAGATGGGTAGAAAACTGCCTCACTGATAGAACCCACCTAGTCAAAATAGGGGAGGCTACCTCAAGCAGTAAACCTGTAATGACTGGTGTACCCCAGGGATCTGTCTTGGGGCCTTTGTTGTTAAGAATATACTTTTCTGAGGTGCAGCCCAAACCCAGCGGGCTATAGCTTACCAAGTTTGGAGATGACTGCAAGCTAGGCACTGTCATCAGTTCTCCCAGTGATGTAGACATTTTCCAAGAGGTTCTCACTCAGACAAATGACTGGTGCCAGAAAGAGAGCCTCAAACTGAATTCCAAAAATGCATCATCATCCCCTTTCCGGAGAGTGACATCACCACAAATTATCACATTAATATCAAGGTCCCAAGCACACAATCAGTCATGAGGGACTTGGGCATCTAGGTTGATAGCAAACTGACTTTTGACCACCATATTGTCTCCATTGTATGGAAAGCTTTCTACATGGCCCACCTCATTAGTAAGGGTATCTCATCCAGGTACAAGGTGGTCATAACGTCCCTGTATTCTTCTCTTATAAGACCCATTATTGAGTACAATGCCCCTTTCGGCATGTACCTCACAAAGCACATGCAGAAGCTGGAGACACCATAGAGGTTCCTCACCAGGAGAATTCAGGGATTCAAACACTACCCTACACAGATAGGCTAAAGGCCCTGTCCCTCAACTCAGTCTCCTACAGACCCTTCAGAGGTGACCTCTGTCTGGCATACAAAGCAATCTCAGACCCCACTCTGATGGGGCTGCTGCATATCAGCAAGTCAAGTTTCACTGAAGTAAACCACATGCATGACCTCAACCTGGTCTGTGACATTAATAGGACTTGGTGGGACAGATTTGTGTCCCAGAGACTCCCCCTTCTGTGGAATAGACTCCCGCTCTACATCAAGTACAGTACCTCATTAACCCTTTTTAATAGCAACCTGGATAACTGGATGGGAAACAGAAAATACATCCCTGGAATTCCACCTGTGTCCCTGCTGAACAGGGGCATGGGGTTCTGACTTGTCGGAACATGGGCTATATTCTTAGTTAGGCTTGTAAGGGCTTCAGGGCCAATAGCCTAGTGACTTCCTATGATCCTATGAGGGCAAAGCAGTACATGCCACCTCTCTTGACATAGCCAAGTCTTTTGACATGATACTCAGCTCAGGTATCATTAAGAAACTCTCCCAGCTAGGGATTAACCCATACATTACTAGATGGGTAGCAAACTGCCTCACCGACAGAATGCATACTATCAAAACTTAGGGATTCCACTTCCACAAGTAGACCAGTTATCAGTGTTGTACCACAGGGATCAGTGCTGGGCCCTGTACTATTTGGAATCTATATCTCGGACATCCAGGTGAAATTAGATGGCCTGTCGCTTACCAAGTTCACAGATTACTGCAAGCTAGGTACAATCATTGAGCCCCCCAATGATGTTAACATATTACAAAAGGGGTCAACACAGACAGATGACTGGTGTCAGAACCACAGACTAAAACTAAATCCAAAAAGGTGCATCATTATCCTCTTTGGTAAAGAAATAGCACCAGCAAATTACACTATAGACAGCACCCCCTAAGCTCAAACACAGTGGTGAGAGATTTGGGAACACAGGTTGATACCAATGTAAACTTCGATTACTATGTGTTCACAGTGGTAAGGAAAGCCTTCTACATTGCGCATCTCATAAGTAAGGGCATCACATCCAAGACTAAGGATGTTATAACTCCTCTGTACTCGACCCTCATCAGATAACAAATAGAATACAATGCTCCCTTTTGCATGTACCTCACCAGACCTGCAGCAACTGGAGGGACCACAGAGGTTTCTTGACCAAGAAAATTCAGGGCCTCCAAAACATGACCTACATGGAAAGACTGAAGGCCCTGTCTCTGTACTTTGTATCCTACAGGTTGCTGAAAGGCTACCTGTGCCTGGCCTACAGAGCAATCTCTGACCCTGCCCTAATTGAGTTGTTGCATATCTGCAAATCAAATGGAAGATGAGTCACATGTTCTAGAGATCTCAACCTAAATCAAATAGAAATAAAGAAATTAATTAAAAAAAATAAAATGTATCTACTGTCCCTTGATGTCTGTATCTCTCATTTTCTGTCTAAGTATCTAATTTGCTAGGTATGCCCACACACACAGATGCACACATTACTTTCTTTATTTTTTTTATTTTATGCTCTCCGAACAGCAAAGCCACATTTAGTACGTGTAAAAATGGCAGCTCTTTGCATTTTTTCAGTCCCTGCTTCATGGCAGCTTAATATGTTGCAATAAAGTATAAGACTAGTTTTTACCATGATACCTGTACACTAACACCCTGTTGGAGAACATCTGTTCTCCACTAGGGTGACACAGTACAGTTAGCACCTTATCTAAGACAGTTTCCTTCTAGTCTCTGTAATGAAAAATGGTGCATACTTTACCAACTGGGTACTTATTTTCCCTAGCTTTACAACTATGTGGTTAACACTTGCATGCTGCAATATTTAAAACTGATACAAAGAAGTTATATGATAATGTTCATGTTCTATTAACTTTCTCCAATACATAAAAAGATGCATGCAATATATTATTTACAAAAACATTCTTGATCACTGTTTGATAATATATACATTTTGTCATATTGCTGTATTACAATGTCTGTTTTCTGGTAAATATAATCTGCTGAACTTTTCTATTAATGTGTATTTTTCAGCTTTCATCACTATAGATCAAGCAGTATTTTTTAAATAAGATGAACAGTTTTCAAAAAAATTAATAAAAAAAAACCCACCATTGCCGTAAAACCTTTAAGTAATGTATTTTAAATCAACTTGTGTATTTTAACTGTGATCTACAGTTTTGCTTCAGGCCTATGTATATATTGTAAATAGTTTTTACCTTGTTTGCTAATAATTTGTCTTAGAATGAGAATACTGTTTGTCATTTGTTGTCTTTTACTTTTCATGGAAAACTTAATAAAACATTTTGAAAAAAAAAAGATTTTGTTACAGTTTTACCTTCTCTTTACACTGTGGGTTCATCTCATTTCTATAATGATGCCGGCAGGTCCCAGTGTCAAAATAAAAAGAAGCAGACTTGACATTTTGTGCTTTTACTGCTTTCTTTCTGTTCTCATCACACTTCAGCTTTGGCCAGTAATAGGTACTCGAGGGGCTGGAGCGAAACAAAGCAAAACAAAATTAAAAAAAATGTGTTTACTTTATATTAGTTAACTAGATTAAACAATGAAAACACATAGTTGTATTGAAAACATTTTTGTGCACTTAAAATTCACATAAACTTGACCAAAATGGGTATCATGGCCCTGGCTGTAGTCATTTCAAAATTATACTTTTTATATTGTCTTTTTTTTTATTCAGACTATGAGACAATATATCTAAAGTTCAGACACACATTGCACTTGGATTTTCAGTTTGCTGTCTATCAAGGGGCTGGTGCCTTTTTTTGCAGAGTCTGCATTTCTTTCTAGTGTCCATTTGTGCTTCATTGATGTGTTGCCTTTTTTACTGTATCCAGTGGCATCCTAATTAGTAAATTGACAGTCTTCTTAAATTATCTGAAGAGTGTGTGTGTACACACATCCATGTGCTTATTTATACCAGCTTTTCATTCTATAAGAAATTGTGTGCTTGGCTTGCAGAACCGGAATGTAATCACATTTGTAACAATAAGGATGATAGTTCTGTTTCTAAATTAAATTTTAAAGAAAAGAAAAAAGTGGTAAGAAAATCAGTTTTGAAACATTACGTAGAAGCTTATGACTGTATCTTTGATCATAACCAGGTTGTTGGATGTCAAGAAATTTACCTTGAGAGGGATGAATCTTGACTTCCATACGAATACATAAACATACTAAGCAGTTTGGGTTATATTTAGAGAGACCCAGTCATAATTATTTGCAATGTATGAAGCTTAACCTGCTCCCATGTACTATAAAAGAAAGAGAAAAATGTAGAAGAGCAAATGGTTTTATAGCTTTGAAAACTATAATATATTTGTCACTGCACAGATCAGCCATCATGAAAGAGTGACAAGAAGTGTTTAACATTTCTTTCAAACATTATTAAAGCAAAGAAATAAAAAGAAAGAACTAGCTTCCTACTGCTCTTATTTTGTGACTGCTACCTCTGTTAATAGTCTAATGAGAATAATACATGATCAAGGAAATTAAAGAAGGTAAATAAATAAAAGTGCTCAAAAGAACTGCATCATAGAATACAAATGATTTCAAAGTGGCATCCGTGGTAAAGTTTATGTTTACACCATTTCAGCACTCACGCTTAGACTGTACTCTCTCTCTCTTACAAGTAGGCCCAGGTCAGTCAAGTCACAGGTGAATTTAGGGATACCCATTCAAACCTGCAGGCCCTGTTTGAGGGAAAATAATGCATCACACTGCTTAATTTAGAGGGAAATCTATTCCACAGAAGGGAAAAGTGTTGTGTAATAAACTTCTCTCTCAACAGTGTTTTATTTATCTGCTACTGAAGGTTTTAATCCCTGATTTTGCGATGTGACCATTTGATTTGTAGTGATATTAGAGATCCAGAACATCAGGAGTCTGTAAGATACTGAATAAACTAATAGTGCCAATGTACACCGTGTCATCAGCAACCTTTTTTACCCTTTCAAACAGGTTAGACAGATTCATTAGACAGGCTCTACCCTTCTCAAAGCCTGAATGATGCAGGTCTATTCTAATGAGATTGTTTAATATCATAGTTTTCTCGGTTCAGTTGTTATATGCCCCAGGGCTCTGTAAGAAAGACTTGTCACACTGATGGGCTAATAATTTGTGGCACTCCTGTGCAGTGTTGTTACTTCTGCTGTTTAACACAGCACAGCACAGAGGGACAAACCATTTGCTAACTTCAGGTTAAACAGTTTAAGAAGTGGCTGTGTCAGGGCTTCTTTAGTGCTGTTTATTATTAAACCATCAGGTATATTATCAGTCCAGCCGTTTGTTGCTGAGCCTTCAGTGGTTGAGCAGAGACACCTCATTAGGGTCCTGTTTTGGATTTAATATATCATAACCACAAAATGCCAAAACACTTTACCAAAATGAACTAGAATGAAACGTGTTATAGAAAAGAAAGACTAAGACAGGCCAACAATGTATAACAAGCACTTTTCTTCCTTTATTTGAACCTGGAACTTCTTCAGATAACTCACAACTACAATTCTGTGTTTAAATAGTAAAATCAACCAATCAACATTGTGGGAAAATTAATTAATCAATTAATATATAACTTCAAAGTAAGACAATTACTTAATTAATATGTAACTTCACAGTAAACAGTTATGTTATTTACAACTATAAAAGCATAATTCTTCTAAGACCTAGTAGTGTCAACAATAAATTATAACAACACTAATTAATGCCCTGTGTAAGACACATAAAACAATTATAAAACAACTGGAAAACCAGCGAGAAATATTTAATTGAAAAATATTAACTACTAGTTGTAAGTAACCCCACCAGAACCATGTAAAAATTGCCATGTTAAAAAAAAGATGCAAAAAATGTTGTTAAATAGTATCAATGGGTTACGTTTGGTTCAGGAATTCCCGAAAAATGTATAAATATAAATATAATATAATAAAACAGTAATGAGCATTGGAAACATCTTTTTTCTTTATGGTATTCAAGTGTTGGTAAATTATTTTCCTTAACTGATTTTCTATCTTGCCTATATAAAAGGCTGGAAAGGAAAAATTGTTTGCTACATACACTGTGCCTTTGGTGTTGCATTTGAAATTCCCAGAAAGTGAAAAGACTCTCCCCAGGATTTAATAAAAAATGTGTAGGTACCATGTAGAGCCTACATGGACTGTATCTGTGTTATCTGTGTACATGGCCACGGTTATCCCTCGGCAGCATGCCATGCATATTAATGATGGCATGCTGCCGAGGAAGAGCTGAGGAACACAAATATGAATCTGTGTAGGTAGATTTGTAGCAGCTACCTGTAGCTGCAGATGAGTGTGAGGCTCCCTGTATACACAAGAAAAAAATGTAGTGCAATATATGTGCAGTTAAAGCTGTAGAGCTGTAGTGCAATAAATGAACTATAAAAACTGTATTTCAATAAAACAATAACAATGCCAATAACAGTAAGCAAAATGTTGTTCAGCAGGATTGTGTTGTCAAAAACATTATAGTAGAGCTGTATGCAATGATTGTCTATGGTAAGGTTGCTGCAGTCATGTAACACTGTAATTGCTGTTGCCAGCGAATCTTATGGTCTGCAAACTGTTTTGCATAACTCATAGTACTGTCCAAGGCTGTCTCTAGGCCAATATAGTTCACATAATGCTATTTCTTCCTCAGACAGCAGGTATATGGGTGAGGTAGCACAGTGCATGGGCAGATATTGTGTGTGGACATCACAGATATTTCAAACCAATAACAATAAAATGTGGTCACAAGCAGTGTTGATTCTAAAATGCAGCTTTTTTAATATATGCAGTATAGTCATATTCCGTGCATGTGTGCTAGATTGTCTCTGCAGTCTAGTATAACACTGTAATACTATCAGAATGCCAGAGAAATGTCCTGTAAATTGTATTGCACAGTTCATAGTATAGTTCCAGGTGATCTCCAGGCAAGTATCAGTCAATCAACAGTCAGCAGTGACTAAGTAGTTAGTCTGTTAAAAGCTTTGTGTGCAGTGCATTTTGCCACACAGAGCCCTGGGTTCAAATCCAGTCTTATGCAGTATTAAAGTTTTAGTATCAGTCACGTAATGCTCACATTTTCTCTCTCACCAGGAACACAACACATATATGGGAGATGTAGCCCATATTATGAGCAGGTATTGTCTGTAGATTACACAGACTGTTAATATCAATGCTAAGAATGAGTTTATCAGCATTGTTGATTCATAAATAAAGCTGTGCAATCCCAGTATGGCTGTATCCCTTGCATGTCTGTAGTCAATTAATGCATTAATTTCAGATGTCTGCTGCAATCACAGGTATTGGGTTCTACTTCCATGCCTGCCAGCTAAGGCATGACAGCTGTCTAGTTTACTTACTGTACACAAACATGCCTCTTAAGTGCCATGATTTCTCATAATGTACATAAACTAGCCTAATCCATCTGGTCACATGATTAGCAGATAAAGTATGACCTGGAATGCAATGTATTACCAAATCTGTTTACAGAACACCTGGGAAGTTATATAAGTCCACACTATTTGAAAGTGTTCGGTGTATTGCTTTGCCTGCATTTGTTATCGCTTGGCCCATACTGACCCATGCTTCCAATCAGTGTATACAGGACATGTCAAGGCACACACATAGTACAGGTTGGCTGTATGTAGATGTGTACACTTACCTATGTAATGGTACATACTACAGAGCACAGTACTTGGGGCACGCAACACACCTCATGTCTGCTAGTACTATAATTTTAGGACACGTTATGCTTGACGACATACACAGGCCTTATAGTGGTCATTCCTTTGGGAGATTATATCACTCACAACAAATAAAACATTGCAAAACCCTACATATGTCTAGGCTACCAAGGTTATGCCATATGGATATATACACACGTGGTTTCACTTTATAATCTCAAAATACTGAAATCTCGAATTTCAGTATCTCTAAACCATAAAGGCGAATGTTCAAAATCTCGAAACCCCAAAACTGCTAAATACAAAATCGTGAACATATACATACCACACACCACACAACACATACACTATCCTACCCACACTACATACACAAACACAACAACACAAATCAACACACCTACACAACATATAAGCAGGGGGGAAGCCCCCTGCCCTCAATGTTGGGGGCTGCACCCCCCACACCCTCCCTACTTATATATACTAACTCTGAGATAGCACAAACAGGAAAAGACAGAAAACTCACATCCAGACATTTCACAGTTCCTTGCACACAGACTCAAACATCACACATATACAAACACCAACATATCCAACACTTACACACTCATACTTTCACCTGCCTACCCTAACCTACATGAACAACTTACAAACACACTCACATACATTCAAACTCCCACCCCAAAACCCTTACAAAACACTCATGTTAAATCATACCTAAATCCACACACAACACTGTACACCATCCACAGAAAACACCGGATGTAACAAAGCATAAAGTCATAACCGCAAATTCCAGATATTTGAATTCACGATTATGTACGTTCGCTATTTTAAAAATTTGCATTTATGGTTTCTGGATACTGAAATTCGGCATTTCAGTATTTTGAGATTATAAAGGGGAACCACAAACACACACACACACACACACACACACACACACACACACACACACACACACACACACACACACACACACACACCTCAAGTGGGCTGGAGTGAGATTAGAACCCCTGCCTATTTAGTCTTATACACTATAGATCACAGTACTTATTGCATGCACCATGGATTACCTCTGATATTGCATTGTCAGCTGGTTGTCTTAATGTGGCTGACATTATCAGGTCATGTAGAAGAGGACACTTTGGAATCCAGCAGCAAGTTACAAGGCCAAAAAGTACATAGCCATGGCAGGTAGATAGCCCATGAGAGCTTATCCATTCATTTGCAGGAGGATTCACACACACACACACACACACACACACACACACACACACACACACACACACACACACACACACACACACGCACACACACACACACACACACACACACACACACACACACACACACACACACACACACACACAAAACACACACACACACAGAGTCACATACCAAGTGGGTTGTATTGAGATTAGAACCCCTACTTATCTAGTTTTATACACTATATATGACAGTCCTTATCACATGCGCCACAGCTTACATCTCATATCCTACTGTCAGCTGATTGTCCTAAGGTAGATGACATCATCAGGCCTTGTGGAAGAGGGCACTTTGGAATTCATCAGCAAGTTACAGGGCCAAACATTGCATAACTATTGCAGGTGGAGCCATGAGGGCATGTCCGTTCCTTTGCAGGAGGATAAACACACAAACACAGACACACACACAGACACACACACACACACACACACACACACACACACACACACAGACACACACAGACACACACACACACACACACACACATACACACACACACACACACACACACACACACACACACACACACACACTCTCTCTGACACGGTCATGCACCAATTGGGCTGGAGTGAGATTAGAACCCCATACCTATCTAGTCTTATACACTATATATCACAGTACTTATCAAACACACCAACCTTAAGTCTGTTGTATGTGTGATTGCAGGCACAGTACTTGTGCATTACACAAACTAGGCCTGAGGTGACCAGCATCTGTGGCCTGCAGTGTGATATTGCTTCATACTGTTATCTGCATCTAGTATCCTAGCAGTGAGATAAATGCAATTATCCTAGCTAAGTGTGTACAGCTACCAGTATGGCCATATGTGGCTGCTTGCAGTTACACAGGCATGCCTATGGGCAGGGACAAGTTGCCCTATCCCTATGCGTTGACAACATTATACATGCAGAACCTGCTCACCTGGGTCTGTCTACATGGTAAAATCCAGCAGGCACAGGTGTCTGTGGGTAAGTGGAATTTATACTGTTGCACCCTTAGTTTGGATCTTTTGAGAAACAGTATGACTGTGTGATAGTGGAGATGTACTCACCATTATTAGGGTAAGTAAACAATACAGACATCCACACACATATTTCTGTATATAACAGGAATGTATATATAACTCTAGCTGCATGTGTGTATATGTACATGTGTTATGCAGCTATATGGGAGAGTGTATCATTTTAATATATATAGCTATATATATCAGTACATCTATTTGACACTATATAGCGATAGATATACTATGCATGTGAGAGAGGGATAGCGACAGATGGATATGTATATGCATATCTGTATGTATAGACATTTATACATAACAGGTCATTTAGATGAACTGGCAACAGGGTTATGCTCATTTTAACTAAGTGTATGGGCATGCCCTGTGGGACTGTCAGCATTTATAAGGTGACTCCAATCCACACCTACCGCTACTCCAATCCAGGATTTTGTATGTTATTATTATTATTTTTTATTTATTTTACATTTGTTGACCAGGTTTGTTCAGCTGAGCTAAGTGGCCCTTTTTCAGTGGAGGCCTGAGGAGAAAAGCTCCACATGTTCTACAGATTATAATTTACAAAAATAGGTAAACAATCAACAACCAGTTTACAGAAAATATTCAAAGCAACATATATATCAAAAACAAAGATTTACTACAGTAAGCTAATCATTATGTCTGTTTGATTTAGAATCCTACATCATTCAGAAGGACTAACAATAGTTTTGTCACCAGATGTAAAATCTTACATTATGCAGATAAGAATTATGTAATGTGCTTTGGATAGAGAAGTTACAGTGAGACAAGGTCTAGAGAGTTAGAGAAAGTTACATAAGTTGGGAGCAGATAGAGGTTTGCAGTTAGGGATGATAAGCTGTTTAAGGGGGGTATAGAGGGTGGTACATTGGCTTAACAGGTATTCTTTTGTGGGTAGCTTGAATTAGCTAAGTTTCTTGAGTGACCTGATCTCTAATGGGAGTTTGTTCCATGCCTTGGAAGGATTATAGCTATAGAGAATACATCTTTTCTTAGTTTTAGGTTTGTGCATTTGTAGTAGATCTAGGTTAGTGGTCCGCTGGGATCTAGCAGGTGAATAGTGGGAGATGACAGATGATAGAGTAGGACAGTAAGAAGGTTAATAAAGAATGGAGTGGATGATCTGGAGTTGAGGGAGAAGAAGCTGGTGAGGTAGTTCAAGCCAGTTAAGGTGTTTGAGAGACAGTGATGTGACTTGTAAGTTTGATGTGCTGCAAATTTCACTGTTTTGTTGTAGGTAGATTCAAGTTTGGCAGTGTGGAGTTAAGGGAAGTAAGAATTTGAGAGCCATAAAATAGACTGGGTAGGAGGTAGGCATAAGAGAGAGTCACTTTAGCTTCACTGGTGAGTAACTATTTGTTGCTGCAGAGGAACCCTAGTTTCTGATCAGTTTTCTTGATACAGTTGTTAATGTGTAGTTTGAGTTTAAGTTGGCCATCAATGATGATAACAAGGAGTTTAGTGCTAGTTTCCACCTTGATGTGTGTGTTATTGAGGGACAGGATTGTGAAAGTGGATTTAATATGGTTGAAGTTTTTAGGAAGAAAAAGCAGTAGTTTTTTTTTTTTTTGGGGGGGGGGTTAAGGATAAGCTGGTTATCAGAGAGCCAGTTTTCTACTGAGTTAAAGAAAGTCTGTATTGTAGAGATGAGTTCAGAGGTAGAGTCAGCAATAGTGATGACAATAGAGTCATCAGTGTATTGGACCAGTGATGACTGAGGACAGGAAGAATAAAGTAGATTAGTGAAGATGTTAAAAAGTAGTGGATCATGGATGGAACCATGAGGGACACCCATTTTAACTGAGAGAGGAGGGGAGAGTGCAGATTGCCATTTCATTGCTTGAGATCTGTCAGTGAGGTAGCTGGAAAACCATGCAACAGTAGCATGGGAGAAGTTAAGGTTGGTTAGTTTGTGCTGAAAGAGAGGGTGAGAGACAGTGTCAAAAGCTTTAGAGAGATCTAAGAACAGACAGGAGACAAGTTTGTTGTTATCTCTGGCAAGGGTTATAGTACTAAGGAATGATAGTAGGGCAGTAATACACTATGCTTTGGTCTAAAGCCATGTTCAGTAGGTGAAAGCAGATTTTCAGAGAGTAGTTAGTGCATAACATGTTTATGTATGCCTTTTTCTAGAACTTTAGAGAGAGGAGAGAGGATGGCAATTTGTCTAAAATTAGTGATGTCTGAGGAGTTATCTCCTTTATGTATTGGTAGAGTGATGAATTGTTTCCATATGGAAGGGACTTTGGACTCTGAAATGGAGCGGTTGATTAAAATAGAAGGAGAGCAAGAGAGTCATCAGCTAACTGAAGGAAAAGGGAAGGAATGTTGTCAGTAGAAGCTGAGCAAGGTTTGAGTTTAGAAAGTAGGGATTTGATGTAGCTAGTGGGTACAGGTTTGAGAGAAAACAAATTTGATGAGAGTATAGTGGGATTTAATAGAAAGTGGTTAGAAATATTATTAAAGCTAGATGAATTGGCACTGGGGTTGAATAGTTTGGATATAGAGTCAATGAAATATATGTTGAAGGTGGAGACAGTATCTTTGGGAGTGTTATCAGGACAAGAATTGGAGGAGCAGGGACCACCAGAATGTAGTATGTGGCTTAAGGAGTTTCAAAAATTTGGGGGAGGTTAGATTTCAAGGTTGAGGGTGGATTATAGTAGAAGTCTCTTTTTCCTTTATTAATATGCTTTTTTGTCTGATTTCTAAGTTTTTTGTATTTTAGTAAGTCTGCAGGGAGGTTTGTTTTGGTTCATGTTTCCCATGCTCTGTCTCTATTTTTCATTGGGATGCGGGTGGAATTTGATAGCCATGGAGATATAATAGATTAAATATGGACTGTGCAAAGTGGGGCAAGTGAGTCAAGAATACTGAGAAAGATGAAATTGAAAGACAGGACAGCATTGTCAAGGGGGAGTTGGGTAAGGAAATTCCAGTTAACTTTAGAGATAAGAGATTTAAAGGTGTCAGGGTGGAAGTTAGTAAGTTTGCGTCATGTGATAAACCTATGCTGTTTAGTAAAGTGAGGGATATATCTAAATACTTTTATTGGGGAGTGATCACTTAATGTTTTGGGAAGGGTTTCAGGATTGTGATATTTAGAGGGATGAGAGACTAGAATCCAGTTGATAAGGGTGCTGTGTGTATGGGAGTTGTTGGTTTGGGTGGTATCAGTGATAAGTTGAGTAAAGCTGTAAAAGTTGATGTGTAAGGAAGAATTTGGGGTACAGAGAGTTAACCAATTAATATTGACATTACCAATAATAATGGTTTCATTATGAATATGTTGACAGAAGTATGAAAGAATGTTTTCCAGCAGGGGTAAGTTATCCCCTGGGGGAATGTAGATTGCTACTATAGTGATGGTGGTATGGGTGTTAAGAACAAGGCTGTCTGTCAGTATTTCAGCTGGGGAAAATGATGGGATAGTTTTATTAGGAGTTGTCAGAGCAAGGTAGAAATGTTACTGCACTTCACTCAAACTGTCCACAGCATTCCCCATCTGTCTGCTGTACTTAATATGTGACTGCTGTTAGTAATGTTACACCACCAACAGACTGACAGTCTACATACCTCTCAACTGTCCCTAATTCCACAGAATGTCCAGAGTTTTGCCTCATATGTTTGGTCTGTTCATCATACATTTGTGGTCTTCTGATGAATTATTGATGTCACTACATTACTCTACTTACAGACAAACATTTGTGTTTCAGATGTCATATCCTTCTGAACATATGTAATAATGCAACACCTTTAATTCCAGTAACTTTCTATTTTTATGGGGGCAATATTTGAAATCTGTCCCTATGTTTGGGCTTTTTTCCCTCCAATCTTACTGGCTTTGTCCAGATTTCTTGCACTAAGAGGTACGACAGTCTGTGAAAACACCAACCTAGTACTACCTCACATGCAAAATATGTGAGTAATCGCAGATTAAAACCATCAACACTATCAGCCATGCTAGCTTCTCTAGACCACTGAGGTACTCAGTTCATCAGACAGAAAGGTGTCAATCTTCACACAATCGACAGCATAAATATGTACATTGTTATCCTACATGAGGAGAGACATACAATGGTATGAGCAATATCTATGTTACAGCCCTGAGATAGCTTGGTTCACTGATATACTATAGGTGATTTTCTGTTAAAGCAGTTGTATGGGTACACTGCTGTGTTGGGGGTGGGGGAACAACTACACATGATCTGCTTGGATATACAGTAGTCCAAATATCATGTGATCCCACTGTTTAGCATCTCCTTTGACTGACATAGTAAATATTCCAACCATGAGGCCTAGTGAATATTAACATACTATTGGACTGCTTATCTGTAGTTCAATGTGGATGTTACATCTGTCCAATTAGCCCACTATATTTCCTTGCATAACAGCAGCAGATCCATATATATGATATATTATAGTAATCCTTACAATTAATGTGTAGCTTAGAGACTTACCTTGTGAATGCAGTAGTTGAGAGACTTGTAGTTCAGGGCTGACTCTGTGTGATGCAAGCAGTACACAACCAATACATGTATAGGTGCAGGTTGCATGGGTTGCCTGGCATCAATAGGTTTACTCTATGTATGTGAGTAGGAGTAAGATGTTAAGTCCTAGTTTGTCAGTGAAAGTGCTATGCGTTGTATCTTAGGCAATGCCAGGGAATAGTGGGCATGCCTATGTCTGCCTATAGGGACATCATTAGGGGGCACATCCTCCAAGTCTTCTTGTGACACTGACTGTGGTGACCTAGGCACTGGTGTGGAGCTGTGTATCCCTTCCCTTTGCCGATCCTGCTACAGCTGTTTCCACAGGATCATATTGTGTAGCATGGCACATACTGTGAATATATGTGCACATGTGGCTGGAGAGTACTGCAGGGCTCCACCAGATATATCAAGACATCGGAACCATGACTTCAGCAGCCCAAACATATACTCTATGATGTTGCATGTTTGTGCAGGTGACTCATTATGGCATTCTTCCATGGATGTGTGTGCATTTCTGATGAGTGTCATCATCCACGGTTCCAGTGCATAGCTAGCATCCCCCAGTAAATGGCCATGTGGAATCTCCCTCCTAGCAAACATCTGGTACAGCTGTGATGAATGCCAGATATGAGAGTTGTGATAACTGCCAGGACTGCCAGCACACACATTCATGATAATGCCCTGGGCATTCCACACAATCTGGCAATTGATGGAGTGGTACCCCTTGTGGTTGATGTCATACCTCTCAACTGTACTGATTTTTGCAGCTGTCCAGATTTTTGTCTCATATTTTGGTCCGTTTTTCATAAAATTGTAGTTTTCTGGCAAATTAGTGGCAAATCATTAAAGACTGAAGTTGGAAAATAATGACAGACTTTTGAGTTGCATATTTCACATCCTTCAGAAAATTCAAACTAATGCAAAACCTGTTATTCTATCAATATTCTAAGTTTGTAAGAGCAATATTTAAAATTTGTCCCTATTTTTGGGCCTTTGTCACACTTTTATATATGGCTTTGTCCAGATTTCTTGCTTTAAGAGGTTGAGAGGTATGGTTGATGTAGATTCTACTCTCATCACTGGGTGGTGCCTTGATGTGTACTTGAGTGAAATCTATGGCACCCAGTACGTCAGGGTAGTGTGCTACACAGTAAAAGTGTTGCATGTTACTGGCCCTTGCCTCAGGAGTAAGGGGAAAATAAATGTGCTCTCTGGCATGTGGTAGCATGGCATCCAGGAACTGATGAAGTACCCTGGATGCTGATGCCTGTGAAACTCCCATCATGTCCCCAGTTGGTCTTTGGAAGATACATGTGGCTATTATCCTAAGGGCTACACATACCTTTGTTTCCACTGGGATGGGTTCCTCTCTGTTGGCTCCGGGTCTGAGTTGTGGGCGGCAGAGCTCAGTGAGTTCATGTAGGATGTCCCTGTCCACCCTGTAGAGCTCTACAATCTCCAGCTCATGTAGCTCCGGGAAGGTTACCCTGGGCCTGAACACTCTTCTCCTTCTCTGCCTAGGCCTATTGACAGCAGCACCAGCAGCAACATTTACTTCAGCATCTAGCACATACAAATGTAGCAGACCTGCAGCAGCCCCTAGCATTCTTTAAGTTAAAATTCCCAAGTCTGCATTCTAATAGTGCAGAGTGTCACACTGCCAGCCCAGCTATCTGGAATTTTGTAAATAATTAAATGTCATTTGAGAATATTAATATGATTTACATAAAAATGTAACAAAAGGAGACACTGCCAGCCCAGCTTTCTGGAATTTTGTAAATAGTTTTATGTCATTTGTGAATACCAGCATGGTGCAATTGCTTATGCTACCAAATGTATTAGGACTATATGTTATATGTATATTAAACTACTGGTACAGAAATGTGTGTTGAACAGCAGTTCTACAGTACTGAGCTTCAAGGATCTGTCCACAGTGTACCCTACTGGAAAAGAACAGAAATGTATAGAAACTATATTCCTGTGCAAATGTATATGTTTTAGCAGTAGAATTTGGAACATACAGAGTTAACTTGCAAAACTCCACAAAATAAGTTGAAATTAAATTGTTTTACGATTGTGTAATAAACGTTAGTTTCATTGCAGCAGGATGTCTAGAACTAGGGTGCCTTCTGCATTGTTTTATATGTGTTTTATTGTTTTATGTCTTCTAGCAACTGCAAACATCTGAAGGCTATGTATTTATTACAAGGAGCTGTCAAATGCTACAGTGGGGGATTAGCTTGGGAACTTAAGACAGGTGACAAAAATTGATGTCATCCAAGCTAACCCAGTAGTAATATTTTATATTAATTTAAGAAGTCTCTCAGAGAGAGACTGGGCATTTTGTATTTTGTCCTGGGCCTAGCAAGAACATCCACTCATCATCACATCTGCACTTGCCTTGTGTAAGTAAGTTATTTAGGGCATAGTAACTCTTTCAGATGTAGTCAGAAAAATAGCAAAGAATAGTTTAAATGTTTTCTGTATTTATTTGAGGCTTTCCACAATGTTGTTTTAAACATTTCCTGTGATTTTGAACTCTGGAGTCAGTGTGAATACACATTTAGTATTGTCTTGTATTTTACTATTTATTATTAAATATACTTAAACCTATCTTTGTGGCTGATATTTGTGAGGCATATTTAAGTTTTAAGAGTACTTGCATATGTATTTGATGACACTATACAGGCCACTCCTAAATAGCCTTGCTCTTGGTCAGACTACCATTTGGATTAATAGTAACATTACACAGTAGGATTGGACACCCTTTGGTAAGGGCCTTAAAGTAGCTGATAAAGGATTCTGGTGGCAGTGATAACTACCCTATAGTCTGGGCAGAAGGGAGCATTGCTAGTAAACCTGTGCCAGTCTTTCCCAGGTGTGTGTATAAATCAAATCTCAAAGTGTGTGTATGTGTCAGCTACTTGGGCAGGGACATGAAGCACTGGTTGGACAGAGAGAGTGTTGGGAGGACATGACTTGGAGCCCTGGCTAAGGACTCAACTCTATAGCTGTGCCAGTGAGGTGTCTTATTGGGGATCTGGAGAGAGAGAGAGAGAAATCAGCCCCAGACTGACTGTGATCTCTGTGTGCTCTTAAGGGAAATTGCACTTTACTGTGTGTGTACTTGTCATCCTCCCATTATGTACATCTCCCAGTGTTGCCAATGGTGAGGATTGAGGCTCTTTGATTACTGGGCCAGTGCAGGGAAGTCACACACAGTTTGAGTGAAGAATCAGATTGTAGAGTATATGCACACTTTATAGTGCTCTACTGTAGGTGCTAACTGTGTGATTGGCTACCTATGATGCATTCCTCCTGCCTAGCATATCGTTAACATAATTTACTGTCCCTAGTTTAACTTAAACAAGGGTCACAACTAACTAATGCATCATTGCTTTTTAGATACTCTTAGCAATGCAGTGCACAATGCCATTACATCCTATCAACATCAACTCTGTATAGTTCACCCATGGGTCCCTATTATATGATCGAAGACTCATTTTTTCTAATGCATCTTAATTGAACTTGAAAGCATGAAACGGCAAAATACTAAAATGGCATATAAACAAATTCTTTCCCTGGGAAAGAAATTGCTTGTCCACCTTCATTATTTTACCATTTTCATCACTGTAGTGCGATCTTGGAGTTGGTATATTTAAGTAGGGGGGTGTCGGGGGCACATCAGGGTAGGTTTGGGGGACAAAGCCCCCCACTTTATGTAATGTTTTAAAGGGGGTTTTTTTTGTTTTGTTTTTTTTTGGAACAGAGCTGTTCTAAGTGTTCAGGATTGTAAGCTTTCGCTTCATGGGGTTGATAAATCAGTGTTCGCTTTTTTAAGCATTCACTGATTTAATATAGACCCACCACCTATTCCCACCATTTCTACCCCTACACTACACTGCAATAGGATCATGCATTTTAATATAGCATCAAGCCTTTTCAACATCGCCAAAATGGAACTATTCAGTTATAATTACATACATAAATATTCAATACCCCAGCTACCTCACAAACAAACCAAACTAATACTCAGATACCATTACTTACTAATAAACTTCTTAATATTGACAATTAAGCTTAGTGGCAATGTTCATCCAAACTCAAGTCCCAAAGTCAATCAACACAAATCAGCAATGACACCCAGGAAAGAACTGGCACACTGAAGCAAAATTCTCTGGACTGTAGGGTAAATGAAATATACTGCATCCTTCAAAAGAGTAATCTTTTAATTCAAAACTACTTGAATATATGAGCGCTTTTGTCTTAAAATGAAATACTTCATTAGATAAAATACATGATACAACTTCCTCTTTAAAAGAACTGCTTTGACTAATAGAATGCAAGAAACCCCATCATGTGACTACATCATGTAACTACCAAGCCTACTTACAAGGGAAAACCCCTTGATAGTACCCGTTCATTCATGAAAGACTTAAAACAAACATTGAAATTAGACTAAAAGATATGCTAAGTTTTAAAAATAAAACTAATTTAAGAAATAAATACATTAGTAAAAACTAAGGTAATATTTTATGTTTTATAATGTCACACATGCTTGTGATGACCATAACATTGCCTAGCTTAACATTTGGCTTATAAAGAACTCAACTAACCAAATGTTTCTGTCAATGATCCACAGAAAGTCCTCCAGCTCCAACAGGAATCTTCATTTTTCCAGCTCCCACCACTTACACCAAAAAATTGCTATGGTTAAAGGGCAGTTATTTTCAGCTGCAAGGATGGTCACTCTAAACAAAGCCTTCGAGGATGAGTGCTGTGTGTTCAAAAACATGTCAGGGTATGGGGGTACCCAGTAGACTTCACTGATAACTTAATAGATGGGATTAGTGCTTACGTTTTCTCCTGTTTTCTCCTGGTGACAGAAGGAGTGCAGTTACATTATTTTCCGGAGACTGATGATCACCAGAAAGCTTAATAACTGCTTTATATGTGATAGCTTGGAATCTGTGCTCAAATTCTGATCCTGGTGAGAGTAGGAGAAGAGTGCATTGATTCCTGACTCTTTCTGGTTGAAGAGTGAGTGTCTGTGCTTAACGTATCTGATTAGTCTGGTTGCTATTTGAGGCATCTACCAGAAAAAGGATACAAGCCTGCAGACCCTTGCATCATCTGGGACAAGACTGTGGATCACCAAACAGGCCATGGCCTACTTCTCTTCTTGGGATTGGTGCTAACATTTCACTTCTGGTGAGAGAAGAAGCAAAGGAGTATTGCATCCCAAAAGAGTGAAGCTTTGCTGAGACCAGCATTAGTAGTAGCAAGGCAGTAGCCATTCATGTGACTCCCCTCTTTTCATCATTCTTGGCAAGCTAATTCTTTATTTTTCAGTAAGTACTGCTTGAGTTCAACTTCAGAATATCTGCCTAAATACTTCATCCTTACATTTTCAGGGTCTATGTATTAAGTTTCCCCTCAAGTGTTTGGCAGTGGTCTGCACAGACTCAGACACCTTGAGTGACATTTTTCCTGTAAAAGGAATATATAAGGAAACATCTACAGTACTTAGTAATAATGACCATCACTCCCGGCATGTCTAACAATCAGTTCTCTGTGCTTTCTCCTATGAACCTGATGAACTTGGGCATTCTAGGGCAGTGTAGTAACTGCCTCATATACACAGATAACCCTATCCACTTACCTCCTAACACTCAGACTTGTGAGGGATGCCCTTCTATATCCAAACTGGAAGCCATGCACTCTCAAGCCAAGACCAAAATAGCTGGTCAAGAGGAGAAGGTCAACACCTACACTACACCACATGCAACACATAGCCCTCCAGAACATCCACTATCACAGTTCACACATAAAATCTCAAATCACACACCCACCTTTGTGGAGGCTCTCAATAGAAATCTACCCAAACAGCAGAGACCTCCAAGGCAGAAACACACTCAACCACCACAACACAGCACACACCACAAGACACATAGCTCACCTACACAGTGTGCACCTCAACCTAAGCCCCTAAAGCAAAGCAGCTTACCCAATACAAAAACCATAGGTGACTAGATAGTGAGGCACACTGATGTCCCACTCAATAGGTTGAATAAGGAGAAGGTAACAGTCAGCTGTCTATCAGGTGCCAGAATCCGACACAACACACACACTCAGGTCACTCCACAGCAAGTATAAGTATGACTCTGTCACTGTCCATGTGGGTGTGAATGACTTCAGACCCACCTCCCTGGACTACATGAAAAGAGACATGGAGGAGCTCTTGGATTATGTAGCCCAGACAGGTATGACCCTAGCCCTGAGCAGCATCCTACCATTGCCGAGAATGATACCGCAGTACAAGCAGAAAATGATTGACTTGAACAATTGGCTATGTTTCTGGTGTCATTCTAAGGGGATCCAGTATCTGTCTGCTTGGAATGACATGATTGACAGACCTCGATACTTTGCCAGAGATGGCCTGTATCTGTCACCCTGGGTTTCCAGATACTGGCTAAGGCTCTTGCCACCCCTATAGTGTCTTTTTTAGGTGATGTTCCAAAGACCAAATTACCACTGTAACAGCTATAAATAAACGCAACCTGAGAGTCATGCTGCTCAATGCTAAAAGTCTAAATCTCAAGATGCACTTGCTCGAACCACTCCTCAAAATGGAGAACATTGACATTTGTGCTGTAACGGAGACCTGGTTTAAAGCAGCAAAAAGCAACCCTGCACTACCAGGTTACAACTCATTCCACACCCTTTGGCCCCAGAACATGAACCGAAGCTCCAAAGGCAGTGGTGTCTCCATATTCATAAAAGGCATGCCCACATCTAGACTAATAGCCCAGCATAATGCATCTGAGATACTTCAGGTACAATTGACATTGGGTAAGACGACTATTCATGTTGTAGACTGTTATAGATCCCCAACCATGTCCCAAGACTCTCACTCCACATTCCTGGAAGTTATTAGGGTCCAACACAACACTCTCATACTAGGTGACTTCAACTACCCCTCCATCAATGGGGAAAACTACTCATGCATCAATACACTGGCCCAATGCTTCCGGGAATTCATCAATTCCAGTGCCGTGGACCAGCTCATTCTTACCCCCAGTAGAGGAAGCAACATCCTTGACCTGGCTATTACAAACATTGGCAACCATTGCTCTACACCAGTAGTCAATTCTTCCCTAGTTAGATCCGACCACAAACTAATCACCATGGAAAACCACATCTCACTCACACCCCAGCAAAGGTAACCACCATGAAAAAGTTCTCCAAGGCTGACTTTGGGGTCCTAAAAACAGAGGGGGGGGGGTAACTTCATGGCACCCATGTCAATGGGAAATAGATTTGTGACTGCCAAATCATACACCAATGCACTGTATGAACACATACATAAATCCATGGAACTAGCCATACCCAACAGAACCAAGATGCTCTCCTCCAGAAAAAGGAAGCCAATCTGGAGGTCCCCTGCCATTAATAAACTCTACAACAGAAGGAAGAAACTGTTGCAGAAAAAGGTGAAGTCCCAAGACTGGAAAAACTCCCTTATTAGCCTCAACAAAAAGTTGAGATCCCCCATAAAAACCTCTAAAGACAGCTATGAAGGCAGAATTGCAGCAGACACTAAAACCAACCACAAAGCCTTCTATAGTTATATCAAGAATCTCTACGGCAATTCCCAGGTTTGCTCTGAGTTACTGCACAATGGTACCTCCTATACTGAGCCAACAGATAATGCCAAAATACTGGCTGACAGATTCAGTGCCAACTTTACCCCTCTCTCCCCCCTTAAAGGACCATTTACAATACCGGAGTAATGCCAGGCACCCAGCATTACTGCAGCAGAGGTTAAAGCTGCATTGTCCAGGGCCAAGAAAACAGCTTCCATGGACCCGACAATATCCCTGGATGTGTTCTACATGAACTACAAAGTGAACTGGCACCACATCTGTGTGCCCTGTTCAATCACAGCCTCACCTCAGGCTTTGTCCCTACCGAATGGCACACTGCTACAGTCATCCCTCTCCATAAAGGGGGAGCGACTACAGACCCTGGAAATTATCTCCCCATTAGCTTGAGGAGTCTGACATGTAAGGCTATGGAGTGCATAATCATGGACCTAATTAACAAGGATATAGAGAATCTCCAAACTCTAGATCCCACGCAATTTGGTTTTGAAAGGCAGCTCATGCCTGCTCAATCTGGTTGACTTCTTTGAGTCAGTCACCAGAGCTGTGGATGAGGGCAAGACATTTCATACAGCCTACCTCGATCTGGCCCAGGCCTTTGATACCATTCCCCACTCAGGAGTTATTGATAAACTCACCAAACTAGGCATCAACCCCTATATCACTAGGTGGATTGTAAATTGGCTCACAGATAGATCTCATAGTGTGAAAGTAGTGGACACCAAGTCAGACTGAAGACCAGTCATGAGTGGATTCCCACAGAGATCAGTCCTGGGCCTCTCCTGTTTAATATCTATTTCTCAGAAGTCCAGGCCAACACGGAGGGACTCTGGCTGACCATGTTCACAGATGACTGCAAGCTGGGAGCCATTATTAACTCCACAGGTAATGTAGACATCTTACAGAAAGGCCTCACTAAGACCAATGACTGGTGTTGAAACCATGGCTTTAAGCTTAATGCCAAAAAATGCATTACCATCCCCTTTGGGAAAAACTCAGTTCCCACTAATTACCACATCGATGGGAGCCCACTGAATACTGAAGGCATTGTAAGAGATCTGGGGACATAGGTTGAACGCAACCTCTCCTTCAACCACTACATTGCCACTGTGGTCAGAAAGTCCTTCTATGTGGTACATCTCATTACCAAGGGTTTTGCATCCAGGAAGAAAGAGGTCATCATCTCTCGCTACTCTTACATCATTAGGCCAATCATCGAGTATAATGCCCCATTTGGCATGTACCTCAATAGACAGATGCAAAAGCTGGAAAGGCCACAAAAGTACATCACAAAGAAGATCCTTGGCTTTAAACACATGTCCTATTTGGATAGACTCAAAAATCTCCAGCTATTCCCTGTCTTATATTGTCTACTAGGAGGCAATCTCTGCTTGATTTACAAAGCCATGTCTGACCCAGCTCTGTTAGAAATGCTGCATCTAAGGAAATCCCAATTCCTCCACACCACATGCTCCAGAGACCTCAACTTCATTGTCACAATCAGCACAACATGCTGGAGGGACAGGTTCATAACCCAGAGACTGCACATGCTCTAAAACATATATGTCAAGAAGAGTAACTCTCTGGCCATCTTCAAGAAAAATCTGGATGAGTGGATGGAAAATAGAAAGTTCACCCCAGGGATCACTCCAGTGGCTCTGCTTGATAGAGTCTCTGGGAACTAACGTCAGGCAGCATGATGCCACGGCACTTCTATGGGCTAGGCTTGTATAGGCTACAGGCCCATTAGCCTAGTGCACACCTATGAACCTAGGAACCTATGTATGAGGTTATCAACAAATGAGAGCAGAGAGAGGTCATTGTGATTTTAAATAGCAAGATGACTGTGTCTGCATAAGTCTACCTGATAAGACCGACAAGCCAAAACAATGACAACGAGATGACTAACACCAGAAGATCGTCAAAGCAAATAGCTGACAAGTTGAAATCCTGACGCCAAAAACACCGACATGCGAAACATGTGTGCTTGCATTTGAGTGCGACTGTGTAAGTGTGCAATAGTGATGGACTTTAGGGTTAGGGTGCGGGTAAGGTAAGTGTATGATAGTGACGGCCTTTAGGGTTAGGGTGTGGGTAAGGTAAGTGTGCGATAGTGACAAACCTTAAAGTTAGGGTTTGGGTTAAGGTTAGTGCATAGGCAGTTATGTATGTAAGGTTTAGTGTAGGTTTATAAGGTTTTTGGTGTGCTTGTGTTGTGTGTGTGTTTTTCAGATTAGCAAATTTATTTTGTTTTGTTAACTGTTAGGATTGTGCTTTGTCGGGCATGTGAACTTTCGTCTTTTTGCACTTTCGTTCTTGTGGTACCGGTGATCTCGTTGTCGGTCTTGTGAGCTGTCAGTTTACTGTAGTAGACCCGTCTGCATACCTCTCAACTACCCAGGTTTTTACAGAATGTCTGCATTTTTGCTTTATATTTTTGTTCTGTCTACCATAAAATTAGTGGTTTTCTGGCTAATCACTATGGATTGAAGTCATTATATAATAAAGGTAAAAAAGAGTGCAAACTAGCGAAGAAGCAGGTAAACTTGATTGAAATTAAAACACTCTTCCTTTATTATAAACACTTCGCTTAAGATAACATTATATAATAACATACATTTGAGTTTCTGACTTCATAAAGCTCCTTTTAAAAGTGCTTTTATCACAATTTTTCAATGGATGGCTATGTTATTAAAGACATTTTGGTGAAAAATTGCTCAATTTTGAGTACTGACCAGGTGGTGAAAGCGAATGTGGGTGCATATCCAGAAGTTGTCTATAAGGGGGGTAAGAATTTCAAGGCATTGCTGGAAACAGAGATAAATATACCTAAGGTGAATCTGAACAACACAAATGTTGGTATGAGTAAGTGTGGTCACTGGACCCAATGCCATCATATGTTGATAGACAAGAAGTGCACCATTGCTAATAATATCATTACAATTAAGATGATTATGACTATGACTGCAATACACAATGCATGGTTATGCACACTTTTTTTGGTATGTCCTGGTTTTTACATTGGCAAGACTGAGAGAAGATTCGAAGACAGGGTCTATGAGAATTTATATTTCATTAAAAAACAGAAGAACACAAATGCACTCTTTAAACATGTGCACCAGAGTCCTAGACATCAGTTTAAATTTGTGATTTTGGAACAAGTACTATTAAATGGTAATGGGGGCCCATGGACACTTGCCCTTGAAAAGCGCAAGCTATAGTGGCAACTGTTCCTGAAGGCAGATCTGTGGCCAGGTTTAAATGAGCAGTTACCTATTTGCGTGCTTGCTTAAATTAAAAGCACTGCAAAGATAATGGGCCAGATTTATGAAAGCTTGCACGGAGTGCAAGAAGAGTGTAGGAGCTCACGGAGGCAATATGTCTGCCATGCGATCCAGGTACAGCCAGCAGGGGCATGCACGAGAGCTGCTAAAGCTACTCTTGCACAGACAGCATCATGGTATGCAAATTACCTCATTTGCTGCTAAAAGCTATGCAAATGAGGTAAATTTGCAATCCAGGAAACACTAACCTGTCCGTGGAAGATTAGTGTTATCTGCAGAAATTTACTCCATTGGTAACGGAGTACTGTTCTGCAAATAGCTAAACTGAGCTATGACAGCTCCAAATAAAGGATGCGTACAGTTGAGGAAGCATGCCAATGGTCAAATATAAGGCCATTGGCATTTATAAATGTTTAAAATTATTAAAATCTAACTTTTTTTTCCCCGCTCTCCAATGTTTAAGCATAGCGCAGCACCGTGCAAACGTGCGGCGCTTTAAAAAACAAGAAAATAATTTAAAAATAGCCAAAAATAGCCATTTTCACTAAAAAGCTTATCCTGTCATGCAGGTGAATGGTAGGCTGAAGACAACATGGCCACTGAGTACTGGTTGCTAAGGGGGGGGGGCTCAGTGTGAGAGATGTAACCATGCATTAGTAGGCAATCCTATGCAAATGAGGATAAAGATAGTGAATCCCAATTTTCCCCAGCATGTGAGCCATGTCCCAAAAGTGTAAGTGTAGGAGTAGGTGAGTAGTAGAGTAGAATATAGGTAACATCATGAGGGGCTGTGTCAGAAAGGCTGTAAGCTAATTGGAACACAGTGTCTTGTGTTTGCCCTGAGTTGCTCAGGATTGAAAGAGGCATGTCTATGGTTGTCCTTTTTGAAAACCAGAAACCAAAGGTGCACCCCGTGAAAATATCTGAAATTTCTTGCAAACGTACATACAGCATATGTGTGCATGTGCATGTGTTTGCGCGGCGCTGCCACGAGTGGAAACAGAAAGGGAAAAGGAAGGAAAAGAAGTAGTAGGAAGTTAACCAAGGAGAACTAGCAGAGCTGCTATGTGAAATATATCAGAATCAGCAAATTACACAGGCAGCAGACTAGCCCAGCCCAGCCCAGCACTTTAAACTCTGCAAACAGTATTCTTCACTGTTTTTTCCCAAGACCTCTGCAACACTGCAGTATACAAAGAAGGAAAGCTTAAAAACTTTAAAGTCAGACAAAATGTTAGGGGCTGCTCTTGCTATCATAAACCAACATGTGCAAGGTGCTGAGCATGGTGATGTTGTGAATGCTGCTGAGCAACCCACAGTGAGGAGACGGAGTAGAGTGTACAGATGCAGGGTAACCTACCAGGAGCTACATGAGCTGGAGATAGTGGAGTGCTATAGGGTGGAGAGAGACCTCCTGCAGCAAATTGATGAGCTGTGCCGGCCATGCCTCACACACAGAACCAACAGAGGGGAACTCATCCCAGTGGATACCATTGTATGTGTTGGCCTAAGAATACTAGCTACAGGTACATTCCAGAGACCAACTGGTGATATGATGGGGATTTCACAGGCATCAGCATCCAGGGTACTGCACCAGTTCCTGGATGCCATGTCAGCACATGTCAGTGAGAACATATATTTCCCCAATTCCCATGAGGCATTGGCCAGCAATATGTGTCTTTTCCACCAAATAGCAGAATACACTGAGGTAGTGGGTGCAATAGACTGCACGCACATACACATCAAAGCACCACCGGGTGAGCATGGTAGGGTCTACATCAACCACAAGGGCTTCCCCTCCATCAACTGCCAGGTCGTGTGCAATGCCCAGGGCATAATAATGAATGTGTGTGCAGGCTGCCCTGGAAGCTATCATGATTCCCACATTTGGCATCTGACGCAGCTGTACCAGAGATTTGCCAATGGGGACATCCCTGATGGTCACCTAGTGGGGGATGCTGGATACGCACTGGAGCCATGGCTGATGACACCCATCAGAAATGCACACACACCTGAACAAGAACTCCATAATGAGGCACACGCACAAATAAGAAACATAATTGAGCATGTGTTTGGGATGCTCAAGTCACGGTTCCGGTGCCTGGACTCATCTGGTAGAGCCGTGCAGTTCTCACCAACTACATGCACCCGAATTATCATGGTATGTGCCATGCTACACAATATGATCCTGCAGAAACAGCTGCAGCAGGAACAACATGGGGCAGGGCCAAGCAGACCCTCACCATTGCCAAGGCCTGTGCAGGCACAGCGTGACCAGGAGGAGGAACAACCTGAGCCTGCCACAGTAGACAGAAGGAGGCGTGCCCAGTATGCCCTGGCCTTGGCAAAGAGCAACACATAGCACATACACTGACTCAGTAGGAACCCTGGAAATGACACCTCTCTCTGACTCGTACATACAGTAAAAGGGATGCCTAACTTGACACTACCTGTTTTCAAACATGTATAGGGAGTGTAATATGTGCATCCGACATAGGCAGCCCTGCAGCACCACCTGAGATATGAGTCCCTATTTTAAGCAATATAAAGCACTGCTAAGCAAATTTTACCAGTATTGAGCATATTTAAATACAATTGCGCATAGCTGCGCACCGCGCTAACCAGCACAACATCAGGCAACGGTGGGCAATGTTGGGCAAAGTCGAACAAAGTCGGGTAAACACGCTCACACCTGCTTTACTGTTCCTTAACCAGTTAGGTCTGCCCAGCAGGAAAATAAAAAGCAGTGACAGGGTTTGAACTCAGGATACTGGGCACTATAATCACAGTACTGAACCACTAAGCCATGACAGTATTTCACTTGCACAGACACAACTTAAGTCACTCACACATACCAGTTGTGGGGGTCACATACCTAACAGTCACAGCCAGCAGGACAATTGTAGACAAACGCAAACACAAACAAATGCTGTATCATGCCCTCTGAAGAGGCATATGAGTAACCTCCACCCAGGCCTATGCAAACAGATAACAGCAGGCCAGGCAGTGTGATGTGGGTTGGGTAGGCTATGTAGTCACAAACTAATATGCGTGTAATTGGAAGCTAAGGTCTGTAGTACAGTGGTATGCCTCAAGCCAGGACGATAGTCAACAGTACAGAGTGAAATGGAGTACCTGGCATAGCAGTGTAGGCCTAGCAAATGTGTATAAGTGCCAGGTGTACCTCTCATCCTATGTACACCCACAGTAACAATCAGGTGTGCCCCCCAGGTAGAAATGTACAAAAAATAGCTGTCCCCCCGTATGTAGAAATCTTGATAAGTCTATGCAAAATGACTCATGGAAGTCCTGCAGGCACAGCGTGCTTCCTGTCGATGTACAACACAAAGGTGAGCCCTGAAGTAAAAAACAACTTGAATTTTCACACACATATAGTATATATGCCCATAGTGGGCATGCTCACACACTTAAACAAATTTTGCAAATTTCAGTCAGCAACATACTGTAAGGTCATACTGGGCATGCTCACACACTTAGGCCATGTCTGAGTACAGCAGTGGGCCACACATATCTGGCAGTTGCAGTTCTTACTCCAGACACTTGTCACTATTCACCAATCATGCCTTGGGCACACAGTGATATGAAAACAGACCCATATAATATATTGGACCCCTGTCATAATCAAACTATGTACTACAAGTACTTAAGTTGTTCAAATAAAGTAAAAATCCAAAGAAGATCAATAAATCTCTGATCAGTATCATCAAGAAACTATGAGCACTCCTAACATTATCCAAGCCACGTTCTGGCAAAAATATTGCCAAAGAGTCCATAGAGATCCATGAAGCTTTCTTTCGCTATGTCATAAATATCAATGTAAACTCATATAAGTTCTGAGTCAGTGCAAAGTGTAAATGAATACATGTACATGACTGACATTGCCAACATCTTGTCAGACAGGATGATACATATTTACCCTCCTCTCACTGACAAAAGGGTCCATTACCATACCTGGAGATTGTGAAAACCCAGAAATCACATATACAATGGTTAAACAGCTCCATCCAAACCTAAAAACATGGTGTCTATGGGATGACATGGCTTCCCTGGCTGTGTCATATGTGAACGCTAAAACAAATAGACCCTGCACCTGAACAGTCTGTTGAGACTCACCCTCTGTACAGGATATGAAACTGTTGAATAGGTTACAGCAAAGTTTGGCACACTCCACAAGTGTTGGTGCACAACAGACCATGGGAACTATTGTCTTATAAGCCTAATAAGCCTGATCTCCAAGGACATTGAGTCCATCATTATGGAACTCATAAACAGAGCTATTGGGAGCCTACAAACACCCAACCCTACCCATTTTGGTTTGGTCAGGGGCAGATCATGGTTGCTAAACCTGCTAGACAGTTTTCAAGGCAGTCACCCAGGACATACATCAATAAAATGAGCTCCACACGGCCTACATAGACCTTGAAAAGCCCTTTTCCAACATCCCACACACATGTCGTATCCACAAAATCAACAACCTGTGCATAAACACGTATGTCATCTGATGGATTGCCAACTGTGGCACAGATAGATCCCACAAGGTAAGAATTGTGGTCTCCTGTTCAAGCTGGTAACAACTGCTGTCCCCCATGGCTCAGTCCTGGGACCCCTCCTGTCTGGTGTATACTTTTCAGAAATACAGTCAAACACACGAGGGCTATGTTTAGCAAAGTTTGTGGATGACAGCAAAAAGGTTGTCATAATCGATGTTTGGGACAACAGAGACATCCTTAAAAAGGGTCTCAGTCAGACAGATGTGGTGTCAAAATTATGGCCTCCAGCTACAGTCATTCAAATACCACATAGGTGCCAACACCCTAAATACGGGATCTATGGACACATGTGGATAGTCATCTCTACTTCCAGAAACACATTCACAAAGTGGTTAGAAAATCATGGCATGTGTTCCCACAAATTGCCAAGGTCTTTGCATGTAGGTCAAATGAGGTTCCCTCTACTCATCAGTCATCAGACACATCAGAGAGTTTCACGTCACACTTGCAATGAATCTGACTAGGCACTTTCAGCAGCTGGAAAGACCACTGAAGTACCTCAACAAGAGGATTACTTGCCTCAAACAGTTGCCCCATGCAACAAGACTGAATTTAACTCAATCTGTACTCTGTTGCATAATGTCTACTCAGGCGATCTCTGCCCAACAGACAGGTCCATGTCCAATGCAGAACTGATGTACATGCGCTATCTGAAGTAAACTCAAGCTCACTGTGACACATGCTCTAGGGATATCATCATCACAACAATAAATAGAAAATGTTGGAGGGATACATTACTAACTCACAGACTTCCCTTGCTTTGGAACAGGCTCCCAACCTACATTAAGCTGAGTCCCTGACTGACACTCTTCCAGAGGAGCCTTGATGAGTGTATGTGAAACTGAACTGTCACACCATGGATCACTTCATCAGCTGTACTACACAGAGGCCTAGGGAACTAACCCCATGTGTGGTGATAGCTGCACACTCTGGCCATACTAATATATGCCTTCAGGCAGATAGCCTATTACCTACCTATGTACCTATATCTATATATGTGTGTATATCTATATATATATATATATATATATATATATATATATATATATATATATGTGTGTGTGTGTGTGTGTGTGTAGGGGGAACACAGTATAAAAAGCCCATGGATGGGCAAAGATGTGTTTAAGAGGGGGACCATGACAAGGAGCCATCCAGGACTGTCCCACCCAGCACACATCCCAATGGCGCAAAAGACATGAGGTGCACATCTCATCCACTGTACATAACAGCCACCAGTATCTGTAAGCATTACAGTGTATGTGGTCCATGTGCCTGCTGTACAACATAACTGTACAATGAAGTACACATCTACTATCTGTAGACATGTACCTGTCACATAGGTTCATAGGTATGTAGTAGACTATCTTCACAAAGGCATATATTAGCCTAGGCAAGTTGTGCAGCTTTCACCACCTCATTGGGTAGTCTCCCAAGCCCTAGTTCTAATAGTTAGTACCCTAAGCCCCTTTTTAGTGGGGCTGCTGATGTGATGCCTGGTGTGAATTATCTGTTTCCCATCCACTCATTAAGGTTCCTATTGAAGAGTGTCAGCAAGGGGCTCTGTTTGATGTACATTGGGACTCTGTTCCACAGTAAGGCAATTGTCTGTGATGGTACTCTATCCCACCAGCATGTTGTATTCATTGTTGTGATGAGTTTCATATCCCTGGAGTGTGTAGTGCAACTCAATTTTGTTATCCGTAGATGGAGCATGTTCAACAGTTATGTGTTGGACATGGCTCTGTATGTTAGGCAGAGTGCCTCTAAGTAGGCGGTACACAATGAAGAACATATTTAGTTTTACCAGTTGTGTTGCATAACACAACTGTTTGAGGCCAGTAATCCTCTTGGTGAGGTACCTCTGTGGTCTCTACAGCTGCTGGATATGCTTAGTTGAGTACATCCAAAATGATGCATTGTACTCAATGATGGGTCTGATGACTTACGAGTATAGGGTCACCACTACCTCTTTTGATCCTGATACAAACCCTTTGTTGATTAGGTGGGCCACATAGGATTTCCCAATCACTTTGGCAACATGGTTGTCAAAGGAAAGATGACTATCTACTTCTATCCCCAGATCCCTTATTACCTTATCAGTTTTAAGGGGGTAACACCTATGTGGTAGTTTGTGGGTACTTTGTTTTCACCAAAGTGGATTACTATGCATTGTTCCACACTGAGATTGAGGCCATGATTCTGACAACACACATCTGTCTCATAGAGTCCCTTCTGGAGAATATTTGTGTCATTCGGGGAATCTATTATGGCAAACACTTTACAGTTTCCAGCAAACTTAGTCAACCACAACCCTCCTGTGTTGGCATGTACTTTTGAGAAGTCTATACCAAACAGGAGGGAGCCCAGGACTGAACCTTGGGGAACAGCAGTTGTTACTGGTGTAGAGTCTGACATGTAGCCAGCAACTCTTAACTTGTGGGATCTATCTGTGAACCAGTTTGCAATCCATCTTGTGATGTATGGATTCATGCCCAGGTTGGTGAGTTCATCTATGATACCTAACTGGGGAATGGTGTCAAAGGCCTTAGTGAGGTACAGGTAGGCTGTGTGGAGCTCATTTCAATCATCTGTAGCCTGAGTAACTGTCTCAAAGAAATCCACTCAGTACAGGAGGCGTGATCTGCATTTGACGAAGCCAAACTGGGTGTGCTCAACTGTGTGAAGGTTCCCAATGTCTTTATTGTTGACTTCTATTATGATTGGCTCCATTGCCTTGCAGATCAGACTCGTCAGATTCATAGAGCGTGAATGCCAAGGGTCTTTTGTAGCCTCACCCCTGTGGAGTGGGAAGAACATTACTGTGCAACTTTCTATGGGTACATATCCTGTAGAGAGCATGTAGAGAGAGGTGTAGGTATCCTTGATGAATATGGATACATCCCCACCCTATGTGCTATGATCCAGGTTCTGATGCTGGAAGGTATGGAATGAGTAGTATCCTGGTAGTGCTGGTGTGCTCTCTGGAGCCTTGAACTAGGTTTCTGTTACTGCACAGATATCAATATTCTCCATACTGAGAAGTGCTTCGAGTGTGTGCATCTGGAGGTTGAGACTTCTGGCAATGAGTAGCATTTAGCTCACTTTGTGGTTATTTGTGTTGGTAACGGTGTTTGGTTTGTCCTGAGTGACCGGTGTTCCACACCTGAAGTCAACGCTTCATTGGTCCGATCTGACCATCAGCTAATTACCCTACATATCCACATTCTGCCCCCACCCCCATTAAGGAAACCATGTTAAAAATTTCTCCAAAGACAACTTCATGCTTCTTAAGACAGAAGTGGTGAACTTCAGGACACCCATGCAGATGGACCATGCAGTTAAGACTACTGAATACTACACAATTACACTTTATAAGCACTTACATGAGTGCATGGATCGTACTATCCCAAACAGAACCAAGACACTATCCTCCAAGAAAAGGAAGCCAATCTGGTGGTCCCCTGCCATAAACAAACTGCACAACAGAAGGAAGAAACTGTTGCAAAAGAGGGTAAAACACATGAGTGGAGCAGCTCCCTGGTCAGCCTCAGTAAGAAGCTGCGATCCCTGATAAAATCCTCCAAAGCTAGTTATGAAAACAAAATCACCACTGATTCTAAAGAAAACCAGAAAGCATTATATAGCTATGTGAAGAATCACAATGGCAACACTCAGATCTGCTCTGAGTTACAGCACAATGGCACTAAATATACAGACCCAACTGATAAGACAAATAGGATCAGTGCTAACTTTATCCCCCTCTCACCCATGAAAGAGCCCATCTCTATACCGGTAGAATGCAAAGTTGCTGTCATCACGGCTGCACAGGTAAAAACCACTCTCCAAAGCCAGGAACACAGCATCTATGGGACCAGATAACATCCCAGGCTGCTTTCTACACGAATTACAGAACGAACTGGCACCACACCTAAGTACCATGTTCAATCATAGCCTCACCTCAGGCCATGTGCCTGCTGAATGGCGCACAGTGACGGTTATCCCACTACACAAGGGGGGAGCCACCACGGACCCTGGGAACTAGCGCCCCATTAGCCTGATGAGCCTAGTCTGCAAGGCCATGGAACGTATCATCATGAAACTTATAAACAAAGGCATTGGTAATCTCCAAACTCTGGACCACAACCATTTTGGGTTTGTAAAAGACAGATCATGTCTCCTAAACCTGATAGACTTCTTTGAAGCAATCACCAAAGCCGTAGACAAGGGTAAGGTGGTTCACATAGCCTATCTAGATCTTGCCAAGGCTTTTGACACCATCTCCCACTCTGGAATTAGAGATAAACTCACTAAACTAGGTATAAATCCCTATGTCACAAGATGGGTTGCCAACTGGCTCACTGACAGAACCAACACTGTGAGAGTAGCAGACTCCAAGTCCGACTTCAGACCAGTGACAAGAGGAGCACCACAGGGTTCAGTCCTGTGTCCTGTCCTGTTTGGTATCCACTTCCCTGAAGTACAGGCTAACACAGAAGGTCTTTGGCTAATGAAGTTCCCAGATGACTGCAAACTAGGAGCCATAATCGAAACTACTAACGATGTGGACATCCTACAAAAGGGCCTCACTGAGACAGATGCCTGGTGTCAAAGCCATGGCCTCAAGCTCAATGCCAAAAAGTGCACTGTCTTCCCCTTTGGTAAAAACTTTGTACCCATGAACTACAACATAGACAGTAATATACTTAACACTGAAAGTGTGATAAGAGACCTTGGAACACAGGTGGTCAGTAGACTCTCCTTTGATAATCACATCGCCACAGTAGTTAGGAAATCCTTCTACATGGCACACCTCATTACAAAAGGTTTCTCATGCAGAAAAAAAAGAGGTAATTGTTCCCCTCTACTCATCACTCATTAGATCCATTATAGAGTACAACGCCCCTTTTGGTATGTACCTCACAAGACATCTACAACAACTGGAAAGCCTGCATAAATACCTCACAAAGAGGATTAGCATCCTCAAATACATGCCCTACACAGACCGTCTCAAAACACTCCAGCTTTACTCTGTCGCATATCGCCTACTCAGAGCTGATCTCTGCCTAACATACAAAGCTATGTCAAACACAGAGCTGTTGTACATGCTCCACTTAAAGAAATCCCAATCTCTCCGAGCTTCGGCCCCAAAACCCAGACTGAAATACAAAAGGAGGGGGGTGTATCCATTTTCATAAAGGATACCCACACCTCCAGGTTTGTGGCACAGCACGAGGCCTCAGAGACCATCCAAGTGCAACTAACAGTGGGCAAAGCTGCTTATCAGATCGTAGCCTGCTACAGATCACCTACCTTGTCTCAGGAACCTCACTCAGCATTCCTGAGAACACTGGAAAATATAAAGGTCCTACCAAACACCATAATATTAGGAGATTTCAACTCCCCAAACATTGACTGGGAGAATTACTAAGTACAAACTCCTTTGCCCAATGCTTCCTACAGTTTATAAACTCAAATGCCCTGAAACAGCTGGTCACCATGCCCACTAGAGGTGACAACATAATGGACCTGATATCACCAGCATGGGGGATCAGTGTTCCACACCAGAGGTAAACCCCTCGCTGGTAAGATCAGATCATAACGTAATCACACTGGACATCCACATCCCGAGCCCACCCCCAGTCAAGGAAACCACTGTGAAAAACTTTTCAAAAGCAAACTTCACACTTCTCAAGACTGAAGTGGAAAGTTTCAAAGCCCCCTTGCTACAGGATAATGCTATCCAATCCGCAGAATCCTTTACAAGTGCATTATATGAGCATCTACAGGGATACTTGGATCGAGCCATCCCAAGTAAAACCAAGACTCACTCCCCCAAAAAGAGGAAACCAGTCTGGTGGTCCTTGGCCATAAATAAGCTATGCAACAGAAGGAGGAAACTACTACATGATAGAGCAAAATTCCAAAAAGGAAAGGCATCACTGATCACTACTAGCAAGAAACTACGATCGCTCATAAAATCATCCAAGGCCAGTTTCTAAAGAAAAATTGCCAAGGAATCTAAAGATAACCACAAAGCCTTCTTTAGCTATATCAAACATTTAGGTGGCAACTCTCAGATATGCTTTGAGCTACTGCAAAATGGCAAAAAATACACTGAACCAACTGACATTGCCAACATCCTGGCAGACAAGTTTAGTGCAAACTTCACCCCCCACCCCCAAAAGGGCCTATGTCCATCCCAGAAGAATGCAGAGCCCCAGATATCACAGACATGCAGGTAAAAACAGCCCTCTGCAAAGCTAAAAACACAGCATCAATGGGACCAGATGGTGTCCCAGGCTGCGTGGTGCATGAGCTCCAAAAGGAACTAAACCCTCACCTAAATTCACTATTCAGACTCAGCCTTACCACAGGCTATGTACCCAAAGAATGGCATACAGCAACAGTCATCCTGCTCCACAAAGGTGGTGCCACAAGAGAACCTGGGAACTATCACCGTATAAGCCTGACAAGCCTGGTCTGCAAAGCTATGGAATGAATTATCATGGAACTCATAAACAGAGACATTGGGAACCTCCAGACACTGGACCCTACCCAATTCGACTTTGTTAAAGGCAGATCCTGCCTCCTAAACCTAGTTGACTTCTTTGAAACAGTTGCCAAGGCCATAGATGAAGGGAAGGTAGTCCACACAACCTACCTGGACCTCACTAAGGCCTTTGACACCATTCCGCACTCTGGCATCATAGACAAGCTTACCAGCTTGAACATTAAGTGCTATGTCACAAAATGGGTGGCCAACTGGCTCATGGATAGAATACACATGGTCAGAGTTGCAGGTGCCATGTCCGACTCTAAACCAGTCACAAGTGGCATCCCACAGATCTCGGTCCTGGGACACCTACTGTTCAGTATCTACTTCTCTGAGGTGCAGGCAAGCATGGGAGGACTACGGCTGACCAAGTTCGTAGATGACTGCAAACTGGGGGCTATAATCGACTCTCTGGCTGACACAGACATCCTCCAGAAGGGTCTTACAGAGACAGATACCTGGTATCAAAACCATGGCCTCAAGCTGAATGCCAAAAAATGCATAGTCATCCCCTTTGGAAAAAACAAAGTGCCCACGAATTACCACATAGGTGGTAATCCACTAGGTATGGAAATGTAATTAGGGACCTGGGGATCCAGGTAGATAGTAACCTCTCCTTTGATAATCACATTGCCAAAGTGGTTAGATATTCCTTCTATGTAGCCCACCTAATCACGAAAGGGTTCACCTCTAGATCAAGAGAGGTCTTTGTGCCCCTCTACTCATAACTCATTAGGCCCATAATAGAGTACAATGCCCCATTTGGTATGTACCTTAATTGGCACATACAACAGCTGGTAAGACCACAGAAGTATATCACTAAGAGGATCATGGGCCTCAAAGAGATGCCCTATGCAGCTTGAGTAAAGAAACCCCAGCTCTACTCGGTTGCTTACTGCCTGCTCAGAGGTGATCTATGCCTGACGTATAAGGCCATGTCCAACCTGGAATTAATGGACATGCTCCACCTTAAGAAAAACAAATTTCTTAGAGCCACATGCTCCTGTGAATTAAACCTCAGCAAAGCAATAAACAGGACATGCTAGATGGATAGATTCTGGTCCCAGAGACTTCCCTCGCTCTGGAATAGAATCCCAGTTGATGTTAGGCAGAGCCCCTCGCAGACTCTTTTCAAGACGAATCTTGACAAGTGGATGGGAAATTGTAAATTTACCCCTGGGATCACTTCAGTGGCCCTGCTAGACAGAGGCCCAGGAAACTAATTTAAAAGGGAGGTGAAAGCCAACACATTCTGGCTAGGCTTATAAATGCCCTTGGGCAGATAGCCTAGTACCTACCTATGAACCTATGAACCTACATGTTCTAGGGACCTAAACCTTGTCACTACAATAAACAGAACATGCCGGAGGGATAGATTCCTGTCCCAGAGATTTCACATACTCCGGAATAAACTACCTATCTATATCAAACAAAGCTCCTCATTAGCACTCTTCAAGAAAAATCTTGATGATTGGATGGGAAATAGGAAATTCACCCTGGGGATCACTTCTGTGTCTTTGCTTGACAGTGGCACAGGAAAATAAATTTCTTGGGTGGCAAAAGCCAGGGTACTTTTTTGGCTGGGCTTGTATAGGCCCCAGGGCTGATAGCCTAGTACCTACCTTTGAACCTATGAACCTTTGAGCCTTGCCTAAAAAAGGTAATATGGGGACAGCAAGAGCCTTGGCCAGTATTCAGAAGCATAGGGGCGACAGGTGCAAACCATCTGTAGCAAAGCAACAAGGCTTGTCTATCATGTCATCACATGCAGACAGAGACTGGATCCCCTTTGAATGACACCAGAAGCTCAGCCAATTGTTGAAGTTTATCATCTTTCTGTTATATTGCAGTATCATGTAGGTGAAGGTAAGATGCTACTCAAGGTTTGACCCTGTGTGTGCCAGCATGTGGTGCATCAACTCATATATGATATGGTCATGGCCTATGCATACAATACACTCACAATACACCTAGTATGATGAGCCTGCTGAGGTTAGCAAATGTGAAAAAACCTTTGTGCAAACTGTCAGCAAGAAATGTCTGTATTGCACCCTGTAACTCCATATTGCTTGCTGAAGTGTAAAGACGTACTTAGTTTGGATTAAGAACACTGCACTTGCCAAGTCTGTGTGTGTGTGTGTGTGTGTGTGTGTGTGTGTGTGTGTGTGTGTGTGTGTGTGTGTGTGTGTGTGTCTGTCTCTCCCTGGGGAGAGAGCAACCTTTTTGGAGACTACTCACACCTCTTAAAAGTGGTATACTCATCTTTGTCGTCTCATGATGTCACCATCCTACAAATATACCTGGGGAAAGAAGAAATCCCAATGATTTGTATAGTGCGTTGTGCAAATGCATACTGCTGTAGTGTCATAAAGTAGTTTGATAAGGTTTTGAATCCTACATTTGTCAATTGCGTGTGTCTCCCGGGGGAGGTGCAACCTTTTTGGAGACTACTCACACACCTTAAAATTGGTTTACTCATCTTTGTCAAGTCTGATGATGTCACTATCCTACAAATATACCTGTGGAAAAGGGAAATTCCAGTAATGTGTATCACACGTCATGTAAATGCATACTGCTGTAGTATCATTATGTAGTTAGGTAGGGGTTTGAATCCTACATTTGCCAACTGTGCGAGTGTGTGTGCCTCCCTGGGGAGGAGCAACCTTTTTGGAGACTACTCACACACCTTAAAAGTGGTATACTCATCTTTGACAAATCTGATGATGTCACCATCCTACAAATATACCTGTGGAAAAATGAAACCTCAATAATGTGAGTAGCGTGTTGTGTAAATGGATACTGCTGTAGTATCATAATGTAGTTTGGAAAGAATTTGAATCTTGCACTTGCTGACTGTTTGTGCTGCTGGTGGATGACACCATTAGCCAATGTGGAGTGAGTTTTGATTTTTCTAGTGCATGACATATCACAATGACAACTGTATGTGCATTACACATATAGGCTAGCTGTGGGACAAATCCATATACATACATGTGACCTCAAGTATTTCATAGGTGGGTACTCTGCTTTCTCCATGAATGCATCTGTTATCTTTGCCACAGCGTGCTGGCACTTTCCAGACCTTAGGTCACTTCTGTATGCTTGTGACAAGCTTAGCCACTGCAGTGATCCCTGGGCTATGTCTTCCATTTCACATCCACTCATTACGGTTTCTATTGAAGAGTGTGAGTGAAGGTTTATGCTTGAGGTATATTTGAAACCTGTTCTAAAGCAAGCAAAGTCTGGCAAAGATGAGTAATCATTATAGGTGTGCAACAACCTCTGTGGATCTGCATGCAGACCCTTTATTGCTTATGTGCTCCACAGAGGGATTTCCAAAACCCTTTGGTAATGTGATTATCAAAGGAGAGATGACTTAACACATGGCTCTATGTATACATTAGTACCTGATCCACATTTTGGGGGCTACTACCTATGTGGTACTCTGGGGATACTTTGTTTTCCAAAAGCGGTTAACTATGCTTTCTTTGGCTTATAGCTTTACAGCATGAGTTTGACACCAGGTATCTGTCTCTATGATACCCTTTTAGAGGATGTGTGTGTCATCTGGAGAATAAAGTATAGCCCACAGTATGCATTTTCATCAAACATGGGCAGACATATCCCTACTGTGTTTCCTTGTACCTAAGTACGCTATATGCCAAACAGGAGTGGTCCCAGGACTGAGTGCAGGTGAAAACCACTTGTTACTGGCATAGAATAGTACATGGAGGCTGCAAATGTTACTGTGCGTGCCCTACATCTGTGCGTCAGTTGTCAAGCCATCATCTATCAATTGTTTATGGTCAGTCTGTTGAGGTTATGTATAATACCAGTATGTGGGATGGGTATAAATTTCTGGTGAGCTATAGCTTGGCTGTGTTGACCTCCCCTCCCTCACCTATAGCCTTGTTGACTGGCTTGAAGTCTACTAGGTGTAGGAGCCATGATCTGGCCTTTAGAAAACCTAAGTGGGTATGGTGCAGTGTTTGCAGGTTCATAATGTCTCTGTTAATGAGTTCCATGATGCTGTGCTCCTTAGCCTTCCAGATAACATTGGTCTGGTTTATAGGGTGAGAGTTTCCAGGACCTGTTGTAGTTCTACCCTTAATCAATTTATGTTAACATTTGCACTGGGTGTGAAGAGGGTGGACAAGTTTAAGAATAACCAAGAATAGACCACGACCACCAGAGTAATTCTGAAGCCTTTAATGCTGCTCCACACACTAAGCGCTTTCACCATACATTAAACGGCATCATCAGAGTGAATCATTAGAGTGTCTGTGAATCATCAGGTTTTACATTCTTCAGGTCTGGAAATGTGTCCCTTGTGTAATGACAGGGTGGTGAAATCCGCATTCAAACTGACTGACAAGGAATTGGTAATGTCAGTCAGATAAGTGAACTTTGTGACCATTTACATTAACTGTGACCCAATCTGAGATTTCCCCTGTAGATTATGAACAACACTGAAGAAAGCTTTAGTGTTGTCTTTTGAATCCTTGTCATTTTGTATTTTGAAGCTTTCCTTGTATGTTTATTGAGGGATTGTATTTTCCCAATGATACTGACCAGAGAGGTTATCCCTTCTTGGTATGTAACTCTTTTTTGGTACAACTTCACACCTTCTATTATATATTTAGTTTATGGCAGGGGTCCATGAGACTAATGCACTTTTACTGTATAAGTGAGAATTTCTTGTGTTTGTGATAGCATGGTCCATGCAACCCTGTAGGTGAACAGTGTGCATTAATAAAGGATTATGCAGCTGGGACAGTGTTAACCTTAATAATGCAGACCAATGACAGATAGCAACAACAGCATCACCCACAGCACAGTGTCAACCCATGTCATACACACACATGCATACTCAAGTTCCAAAATGTGTGTAGTACAATGCATACTGGCCACCAATAGAAAGTATGGAGTGTTAACACTGGCCAATACAGGACATGTCACCCTGCCCATGTGTCCAATATGCACGTACATGCAGACAGTGCATCTCCACCATGTTTAGAAATGTACACCTGCAAACCTGTGCTGCACACACCCCACACTTACTGTCCACTGTATAACACATGCTGACACAACTACACACATCAGTCAAGTGGCACATGGGCAAATGAAACACAATTGGAATAAACACTGGTGAAAACAATACAACATTGCTAATTACAGCTTTAATGCATCATGCCTGCTCAGCTACACCTTCAAGGATATCATTACACCTTACTGCTGACAACATGCCACACATTCAACCATTGCTATATTTTATTAAAGTCACCCTGTGCATCAGCACCATGTTAGCCTGTTCCTGCATCAATGTTACAGATGACAGGAGATGGCACAGGTTTCATCACATGCACAGGGTGTGTTGTTGGGTTGCCAGAGGCCTACACTGAGCCATACAATCGACATGTATGTGTGAGTGTGTGTGTGAGGGCCATGAGTACTGTTATGGGCCAATGTTGATGTAATGTGTGCGGTTATGTGTTTGCTCTAGGTTTCTGGTTTATGTGTGTGTGTGTCTGCATGCACACAATTCCACTATGTGGCTGCCATATATGAGGATTTGTGAGACAGCTACAGACTACCTGGCAGGCTTTACAGATCACCATCTCTGGCCACGGATACAGAACCTGTGCCTGGCAGGGGTGCTACAGGCAGTATCAGGTACTAATGCAGACTGGGTACTATCCAAAGAGGTTGACATATGTCCACTGGATCCAGGTCCCTGCTGGGACTGGCCAGAGCAAAGTGCACATAGTCTTCTAGGACGGTCTATGGACAGCCCCCCCAGCATTGCTGGGGCTGGTACTAGCACTACAGGAGTGGTTGTGACTTTCTGGACATCCACAGTGACCTCCAGCTGCTGATGTTGCTGGCATACGTCAACGTCGACGTCTCAACTGTCCCACACTGTCCTGACACATGGACATGCCATTGTGGAGGCCATCCAATATCTCACCCCAACGCCTATCAATGAACTCAGTGTAATTACGTATGACACCTGTTAGGTCATGGATACTGTCATTTACAGAGGTGTTATGAGCCCTCTGTGCCCTTAGTCCCTGTCTGGTGTACCGCTCCATTTGTGTCTGTGCCTCCATGACAGCCTGGAACATGCGTGTGGTAGAAAGAGGTGTGGCACGTCTGCCAGGGGCATGATGACCAGCAGTGCTCTGATGAGAACCCCTAGGCATCTGCCTATGTGGCACCATTCCAGACATCTGGCTATGGCTGCTGTGTCCTGATACATGTGCCATAGATACCGCACTGCCAACTGTACACTGTCCCTCAGCTAAGGACAATGGTGATGATGGATGTACAGGCAGTATGACTGTGTGCATGGATGGGGTGGAGACTTGTGTACTGTCAATTTGTGGCCCAACACCAGACCCTGAAAAACCTGCCTGCGCCTCAACACTCCTATCCTCATGATCACTGTCTGTCTCAGTGACATCAGGTTCCCTGCTGTACTGAACCAGTCCCACCTCGCCACCTGTAAGAGGACAACAGGAATCACACTTTAAGACCTGAACATGATGTCAGACCACATGCACACATGCACACATGCACACATGCGCACATGCGCACATGCCAACATGTGCACATGCACACATGCACACATGCACACTTGCGCACATGCACACATCCACACATGCACACACACACAAAAATACACTCCTCCCTAAAGCAGACACACACAACACCAGCAATCTCAGAACATACACAATAGCAGGTGATGGTGGGGTATAGTATTACAAGCAAAACAGTCATATCACACATGTCAGCATGTAGGACATGTGTTGTTCAACAACATGCAGTGCAAGTGTAGATAGTCATTGTTACTAACAGTATACACAGCTTTGATGCATATATTTTGTTATTAGGTGATGGGCCTCCCCCTGGAATACAATGCATACATGGACACAACATTGCTGTGCAGGTATTCAAAACCCTGTAATGTACTGTGCAACATAACTCACAGGTGTACATACCATGGATGGATGTGTATCTGCGTGTCAGATAGGTATTCAATGCTAATTACAGCCTCTGTGTCTTTAGCAAAAATTGTAGACATATTTTTACCACATGCATGATGAGTATTCACACAACATCATCAGTGGTGCATGGATAATTGATGGAATACCATTTGGCCACATACACAATGTATGGTACTTATGGTGAGTGTAGATCATATTGTGGACATGCCAGTGTCATCCATGACAGGGCATGCTAAAACACAACTACATATTTAAACACTACACATACCCAATGTGTGTCATATGACCTAGCCACTCAATAGCATCACAAGACATATATGTGTCAGTTGTGCAAATGGTGATTGGTATGCATATTGTTTAGAGGTGCATATGTGTGCACACACGCAACATTAAGGTGTATAGCAATGAAAGCTATGTGTAGTACTGTGGTTACAATAACTGGATGGGGTAAAGTACCATAGGCCAGAATCATGAAGCATCATGTGGTCACTCAAGGCTACAAATGTTTCCCAAAGCAGCACTACTCATGCTGTACCAGAACTGTACTCCCTTGGCAACATTCACCATTTCACAAACAGTTGTTACATGAGTTTGTAAGGAGGCCAATAAGGAGCATTCCCTGACATGAATGTTTAGTGTGTTGCATACTGTTTAAATGCCCCATGATAGGCCTCTACCCCTCAGGTATATTATGTGTAATGTGTGGATGAGATTTTGGATACTGGAGTGTGTCTTTTCAGAGGGTTTGGGAATCCTTTATGTGTAGCATGTTAAAACGCTATGTGTATGACATAGATGTGTATATGTGCATGTTGAGTATCAACTGTGCCTATCCAATGGTCACTACAGTCTAGACACATTTTTTTGAGATGGTCTGGGTATTGCATGTGTTTGAGGCAGCTAATCACATTAGTGAGATTTGCGTGGTCTTACACCAAACATGCACAGCATGCATTATGGATTGGTGTGTTACATGTCTACATGGCCTACACCTTAACTATGACATGCACTTTTTATTTACAATAATAAATGTAGAACACATGTACCAACATCTGTCTGCTGCCTTGATGTCACCCCAGAGGGACCTACATAGAGATGAGACAGTTTGTCAGTGGCCGCAACTGTGGCATTGCTACTGTGTGACTGCAATCTTACAGTACAACAGTTTACGTTCACAGAGATAAAGATTATGTTCAAAATGATCAGTATTGCACAACAACAGGCTCCACATATTTTAATGACACACTCCACATCTCACATATGCATGATCTACCAATACGGATAACAGTAGTCTACAGATATGCCATGTTACCTGCATGCTCCATGTGTGCTTGCTGGGAGGCTCCAACCTCCATCATGGTGCATGTCTGCTGCTGTTGTTGTTGGGTAGGTGCCACCAGGCTCAGGAGCAGCTCCTCCACTCTGGTGAGGGGGGGATTGATATTAACACCGCCTCCTGCTGCAAGCTGTTGTCTCCACACATCAGCAGCATGCTGATGGACATGTCTGAGAAGACCACTGCAGTGGTGGTGTACCTGCTCATATGTCCGGTTATGCAGGCCTACCTCATTTACCCTGCGGACAACATCTTGCCACATTGCAGTATGCTCCTGCTGGTCATGGCTGGTTCATGAGAACATGAGACTGTAGTGCTGAATCATACTGGTAGTAATTATATCATCTTCAGCACTACTGTAACTTGGGTTCCTGTGATGCGCCATGATCCCTGGAAGACATAAATATGAAAATATGTCTGAGCAAGTCATATGGCACATTTAACATTATGCAGTACAGATATCACTGAACTGTAATATATAGCAACCTATTAGCTAACCGAGAGTGAAACACTTTAACTGCCACTTATCACTGCTCACCCCACAACTGCTTGGAAGTTCCTGGCTCACTCTCTGTCTAATGAACCATGTTCTGCACAGCAAAAAAATAAAATCACTATATAAGACTATGAAAGAGTACCTGGCACACTGTATGCAACACGATGCACCACCTAACCACAGCAGATATACATCAAGCTGATGTGTGAAGAAATATATCATCCATCACAATGAGTGTAAGGTCCAGTAAATGTATTACTATTATACCACACAACTTGTTAATGGCAAACCCATGGCCAAAATATGTGCACAATTGGGAATATAGGTTGCATACTGCTGTAGTACACTATGAATGTTGCTAGATACTCAGTTATATGTATTACCACACATATGTCAAAGGACATGTTACAGACATACCCACATACACATCAGACATAATTACAGGACACAAAGGTATGACAACCCAGATAAGCTTTCAGTGTGTACTATACAGTACTGTGTGTCAGTACTTACACAGTCTTAATCATGAGAAATGTAATATGTGATGAATATAGGGACCACACAAAACAGTGGATGCAAGCAATGTGGACATACAACATATTTTGCTGTACAGGCCCAGAGCTTCAAGTAGTACTACAGTACACACAGAATTTGGATTCAACATCAGTACCAATCAATAATCATAGATGTAGTGCTTTAGCCTCCAATGACACACCCTAGTTAAAACCAAGGGACTTAATCACACTGTATGCAATACCACTTTTTCTGCCTAGCAACAGAATACACAGCTTTTGCTACGATCAAAGCAAGGACCCATAATACCATGACATAAACAGTTTCCCACTAAGCTATCCCACAGATATCTTTGACATATTCACAAACACATTGACCATCACAGTCAGTCAACAGTACAGAGAATCTATTGCAAAAAGTAGATGTATGTGTGCATGAGTATATATAACTATATATATATATATATATATATATATATATATATATATATATATATATATATATATATATATATATATATATATATATACATACATACATATATATCTATATATCTATATATATATATATATATATATATATATATATATATATAGATATATATATACATATACACATCCACTGGTGTAGATATACATATATATGTAGGCACATATACATTTCACCTTTCATAGTGAGAATATCAATTATACAAAGGATGTGAGGTGTACAGTAATGTAATAAAATTGCATCGTCTTGGGATAAATGCATTGAATTTGTTCACAGCCCAGGTAGCTTTAGCAGGCCTCACTGGCTTCAACATTGCAAACTGAACAAACCACCCACAGTGTTTAACCACCACATGTCATATACCAGCTCTGTATGCTGTCTTGTTTGTCTCACACTAAAACCTACATACAAATATATGCATACTAACCTTCACCAACATATATATCTACACCCTTCACAAACAGTCGCAATATGTCCCCTGCTCTATGCACATACACAGATGTGAATATATATGACACATATATATTTCTCTGTATGTGTGTGACATACACACACAAGGTCCACACTGTTGTAAGTCCCTGGACTTCACAGCTGAACTGTTGGGCTTTGCTGCAACACAAACAGGTGTCACATATGAACACACACTAATATTAGGGGGTATATATGGCTACAAATGCTAGATAAGTATACTAGACTGCTACAGCAGTTGTGAATGCTAAGCTACACTTTAATATGACTATCATGCATGTGTTGTTCTCACACCCATGTTTATAAAATGTCAGCCCTGATCCCCCCAACAGCCATTGGCCACACTACTGCACAGAACACATATAACATGGATCAGATCTTTGACATTTAATGCTGAGCTAGACATTTCACAGGTATTTCCCACTGCCCATAGGTACACACTGTATTGTCCATAGCAGTAGTTAAGCAGAACATCTATGCATAAATATGTACTGCTGCCACATATGAATGGTTCACATTATGTAGACTATTCTTCAATAACATCTACTACATGCCAGTAAATACATATGTGTCACATAACTTTCCTTTGTATGATTTTGTAATATTTCTTTTTCTTTTTCCTTTTCTCTGTCTCTCTCTCTCTCTCTCTGTCAGTCTCTGTACTAGAGTGATTGAGTTTGTTGGAAGAGATTGCAGCCTGCTTTTGTAGGTATTTGCACGTGAGCATGTGATGGCCTCTGCACCAATTAGTGGCCACAATTTGCTAATTGCATGCAGCCTGCTGTGTAGTAGTTGCAGTAATCACTCTCATAGCAACCCAGTACTGTAAACTGCTAAGTCAGGTAGGCATGGCCCTTTCAGCTTTCCAAAATGGAGATCATTCTTGTTTGCTGTGGACATCATTGTTTAAGACAGAAGGTTGGTATAGTTCTTATATCAGAAGCCAGGGGTGTAGCCAGAGATTTACATTTTGTACTCAGACCTAATGTTGCTGCTTCCAGTACCCATTTGTCAGTGTAGAAATGTACTCACCCCTCAAAATGCTACCCCAAGATATATGGAAAGATGTACTTTCTTTTCAACTTTTACAATTAACTGCCATACAAAGCTAGTTATTGAGATGTGTTCCTTTGGCACAAGAATTGCTTGTGAACTGCTATACTGTTAATATTCATTTACTCAGTTCTAAACAGCTTGTTCTTTTTTAGTGTTGACATTAGCACAAGCTGCTCAGAAAAACTGGACACATTTCAGTACAGTGAGTATGCTTACCTACATCCTTGGTGGATCCTGCACACACAGGCATATTCTACATTTGGGTAGGGGTGCAGAAGTACAGAAAGCGTAAATATTGTTGTGTGGATTTTATCTTGCTGGACTTACAGGGTTGTTGTGTACATGTTAGTTTATCAAGGCAAGTAGTCTGTCTGCGTAACTCCCAACTGTGGAGCTATCCACATGGTAGCCAGAGAATAACCTGTTATTTTTTGTCTGTGCACCACACATGTCTTTTCAGCAATAGAGAAATGGCATTGTTACAGTTGGTTGCTACCAGTACATGGCTACATCCATTTGTATTTCAGTGTTGTATTCCTACATAAGGGTATGCTTCCAAAACTCCTTCCAAAGCTATTTGCACAGTGTGTAGCAGCAGAAAGGCTGATATGCCTCTGTGTTTCTGCCTCTGCCAGACCTCTCAAACACTCAGGTACATATTTGAACAGACTCAGGGAAAAGTAAAGAAAAAGTCTGGGACACCTTTAAAATATTAGTGCCATTAAGTTGAAACACTGAGAGAATCAGAGCATATGAATTAATACACCTTTTCTGAAATAAAAAAGTGTCTAACTCTTAATTATTGTCATTATTCTTTAAATGTAATTCACCCCCTTTCTGGCCAAAGTCAGTAGTTTTAGGAGGGATTCAGAGGGACAGAGCTAAAATTTGCATCATAATCAGGGACATCCCTGAAAATTAGGGACAGTTGTGAGGTATGGCCTCTGCCCTAAACAGATATGCCAGTGTTTGTCCTGCTGTGATACTGTGTGGGGTTGTAAAGTGATGATGTAACATTATTTCCTGCTAGAATGGCTGCTTTTCTTATCACAGTCATGTAATGTAATCCCACAACAACTGTTGGTAAAGATCCACACAACAGGTTGTGTGGTATGGCATTCCTATTTTTCCTTTACATTCACTCATTCTGATGCATGATATATTTATTTCAGCACCAACTTGTTGTTTATCTACTGTGGCTTAGTGGTACTTCATGTTGTGTATTGTGTACAAGGTCTGGGGTTTGAGACTGACAGAGGTGTTTTATTTTGCTCCTGAGCAGAGCAAGGGCCCTCACATACAGAGTGACTAAGGCACTTTTAAGCAGTTGTAAGTGGGTTTGCATGATGCTTAGCAATGCTTAGCTAAGCACAAACAAGAGCACACTCGCGCAAACCCGCTAACTACTGCTTAATAGTGTTTACTCCTGCTAACCCCTGTGCTCATTTCTTTGAAAGAAAAGAAAAATGGGGAGATAGGAAAGTGGTGAAAAAGGGGCACAAAGAGGGAAAGACAGTATGGAAAGTAGCACAGGATGTGCAGGACGGGTGTAGGGAAGGTCCATAGCTGCCCATTTCTTTAACAGCAACAGCTGTGCATATGGAATAAATTTGTAGGTAGATATGAAACTTTCAACCCCTGAGAGAGGGGTGAGGACAATAAAGTATGTTGTAATGCCAATTAAATTACATTTTATGTGTCCAGTGGACATGTCTGCAAAATGAGCAGCTATGTATGGGGTGTCATTTTTTTTTGGGAGCAGATTGCCCTTTTTTTTTCAGGTGAAAGTGGAATGGGGGTAGGGGAAGTAGGTATATTTGGGGAGGTAGGTTGGGGAGGTAAACAGACAAGAGAAACAAGATGCATACAGGGGCGGTATATGACACGTGGTGGGTGAACACCTTTGACGGGGAGGGATGTTTGGAAATCGCAAGCCCATGAGCCCACAGATGGAAACAGTGAGACTGAGGTTCCCACCCATGGGCAGTCACCACTGCACCTTCACAGCCCAGAGGGTGGCTGTGCTGGGGGCTGTGTAGGAGGGGCAGGCTGACCCGGTAGTTGCACCACTCGTGTCTCAAGCTGGCGAAGAGATTCTGCAACAGAACGTTCAATCTCTCTACGCACCACAGCCCGGACCATTCGAAGGGTGATAGGTGGCCCTCTTCCACCCACGCTTGCACGGGGGGGCCGAGCGCCATCCCCTGCAGTGCTTCCACCTGAAGGTGGCACATGGCCAATGGAGGAGGAGGTCTCAGGCTGGGCAGCGGACCTGCTGGTGCCAGGTGCCATGGCCAGCTGAGGTGGGACAGGTGGGTCCACTGGGACCGGCCTTCCCATACGAACTATGTTTTGGAGGGTTAAATAAAGATACGGGTTAGTAACAGTCAACAGCATTCCCAATTAGTTATAACAGCATGCAGAATTATTCCCATTAACCCAACACACCAGATTTTCAACAGTTGAAAAGCAAGCATAACATTTGCATATATAGAACAATAGTGGACATTACATCAACATGCAGGCTGAATTGATGGCAACAGGCCACCAATATTGTGGTATTTTAACAGGGCACATACATTTAAATAAATGCAAATATTTATAAACCAATAGGACATATGTCCCAACAAATGTTTTGAGATTAGACATACCGAATGAGGTGTGGAATTGCATTTTTGATGCACATACAGTAGGGTGGAAAAAGATAGCTCAATTAACAACTTATATATCCTTCTAATTTTCACTACATTCCTATTAACTGCAGTTATATCTCCCTTACATGTATTATTACACTACCCAATGTCCTTACATTGTGCAAGTGGATTTTGCTAGATCATTATATACATGAGCTGTATCTTACATACAAACTGTCCAAGATGCAGATGTTACTGCTACATATTTTGAGAGTTGCTCACACACACTACTGCTAAGATGGTACACTGACAGCTCTACTTTCATATAATTATCTAGATGTGTTTAGGTGAAAGTATCAGTTATATGTTAACAGCTCCCTATATTTCTGGCAGCACACTGACATTTCTGGGGAACACAATACCAAGCTACTCATATGTCAGATTAACCTGTACATGCTGGGCATGAACCAACAGTTGAGGGCTGTAAATATGCATAAAAGCTACTAGCACTCCCTTCATCCACGTTATATGGGCCTACCCAACTGTGTGTTAACACTGCTTAATACAACAGTACTATTTGTAAAATGCAACAGTGCAACAACATATCAAAGAAAATGACACAGACGCACTCCAGGAATTATACATTTATTAAATGATTATTACACCTTTATTTATTGGGTTAAAACACTTTTTGAAGGCTCTCTCATTTATTTTATATAACAGTACATGCAGAATAATTACTAACCTACCTGATGATGCAGCCTTTGCAACCTATCTTCATGGGCTTGCTGATTCATAGCCCGGACACCTGCAGCTGTGAAGTAAATGCAGTGATATTGAGACATACCTTTCCATAGTATAGACAAGCATAGCAATTCTTAACTACTTAATACAATGGCTACTTACTCAGTACTGGGGCATTAGGCATCACACAGGAATCGTGGATCCATTGGTCCAATTGATTCTCCTTATGTCACTTCAGGTCAGAATAATGGTGCCTGACCTGCTCACCAGTCCGAGGAATGCCAGTGGCACTGGTGAGATCACGAGCAAGACTGTTCCAGGCCTCCATTTTATATTGGGTGCCATGGTACTGGCCCTGCAGGAGACTTTCCTCATGATTGTGGACAAGGAGCCAAACCATTACTTTGGACTCCTCAATGCCTCAGCATTGCGCTCAAAATCGAGTGCCTTCTCCAACACCGGCCACGCTGACTGCAGAAGGGAGTTACAACCAGTTATGGCAAGTATTCCTACCTGTGGAGCTTAAATATGCCTCATTTCCTGCACTTATTTGTGATTGGCCAAGTTTTGAAAAAACTCAGCTGTAGGCACACCTGCTTAGCTGATGTTGGCAATGTTTAATATTCCTTTGATAGATATGTGTCTGTTGAAAGTACATGGTCATGAAATGCTGTCATGGCTTAGTGGTTATGTACTGTGACTATAGTGTACAGTATCCTGATTTCGAGACCTGTCACTGCTTTTTATTTCCCTACTGGCCAGAAATGAATGGTTAAGGTACAGTAAAGGAGGTGTGGCCATATTTAGCCGACTTTGCTCAACTTTGCCCGACTTTGCCCGACTTTGCCCAACGTTGCTCGACGTTGCCTGATGTTGCCCGACGTTGCTCTGGTTAGCACAGTGTGCAGCTACGTGCAAATACATTGTAGTTGCGCTGGTTGGTGCTGTGCACAGCTGCGTGCAAAGATATTGCACTTGTTAACGCGGTGCTCAGCTATGAGCAATTGGTTTTAAATATGCTAAATACTGCTAAAATGTGCTTAGCAGTGCTTTATATTGCTTAAAATAAGTTTGTCATACCTCAGAATGCATAACCATTTCACCTTCATGTATATATAACTCGTTCACTACTACATATAACATTTGAATGCTTTTTACAAAACTTATACATGATAAATGTCAGGAAATATTTTTGTATACAGATTTCCAACTGAAAATGGAACATGCAGTAGTGGGACTTGAACTGGGAATGTTTCCTCTTTGTGCGAAGGCTCTAACCAATACACTATTGCTATTTTGCTTAATTTGCATATATTTTTCTTATTATCCTCTTCGGTGTCTAAGCTGCTCAATGTAGCTAAGCAATGGGCAATTCCGTGCAAACATGCGCAAATACAGACAGCTATATTGGAAATAAAACAAAAAAAAAATGTATTTTAATTTTAAAATTTGTATGAGGTTTAACATATGGGAGAGTGTAGTGTTACAATGTACACATGTGAGCAGACTCGCTCATGTAACTCGATATTTCTCGAGTTTCGTCATTGCAGGGGTGTAGATTTTTGGACTGCTCGGTAGTCCAACACGCCCCCTACACTCGTCCACACCCCATGTAAGCTTTAGAGTTGAGGCAGTGCACCCTCATTAATATGCATGGCGCACTGCCATCATACTCTTAGACTGGCATTTCCGTGTAAGACTAATCTAGTCTTACACGGAAGATTAGTAAATCCTGGGGAATGTGTTTTCATATTAACATTTAATGTTGAATTTTATAAACAATACACATCATTAAACACAAAATATTGCCTTACAGTTTTTACTTATGTATTTGATTCTTAAATTAATTTTAGTTTTAAAACTTAGCATATCTTTTAGTCTAATTTCAATGTCTGTTTTAAGTTTTTTGTGAATGAATGGTTACTATCAAGAGGTTGTCCTTTGTAAGGAGGCTTGGTAGTTACATGTTCTAGTCACATAATGGGGTTTATTGAATTCTGTTGGTTAAAGCAATACTTTTAAAGAGGAAGTTGTTTCATGTATTTTATCTGATGAAGTTTTTCATTTCAAAACTGAAACACTCATGCATTCAAGTATTTTTGAATTAAAGGATTGAACTTTCGAAAGATAGAGTATATTTCATTACCTTACAGTCCGGAGAATTTTGCTTCGGCATGCTGCTTCTTTCCTAGTTTGTTTCTTTGCTTTTTGCAGCCATGACAACCCCCCCCCCCCAAACACTAGCATCAATATTAACCTTACTCATACAAAATCAGACCAATTATTTCTAAACATGAACCTTAGGAGACTATCAAATAAAATTCATGAAATGCAGGCACCTCTCTCTCTATTCCTCAGACACAGCAACCTTAAGTGAAACCTGGTAAAAACCTACAATAAGTAACAACAAGATGTTAACCCAAGGCTGCAAGATCCATAGATTAGACAGATTAAATAAATGTGGTGGAGGTATAGCAGTAATGGACAAAAACACACTAAAACTTGAATACCTGGACCCACACTCACCAAATCTAAATAATGCCAAGATCCTATTTTCTGAATTAGAATTAAACCCCATCAAATTCATAATCATAATAGCAATTTACATTCCTCACAGTAATGACCCCGCTTTAATAAAAGACTTCCTTCACTGGTCATCTATAACCTTTTCACAAGAAACCATTGTTATGGGTGACTTCATCTTATACTGGCTAACTTGCATCTCTGAAAACTCCACCAACTTTATAAACTTACATGGATTTTCCCAGTTAATAAAATCCCCAACCTGAGTAGTTAAAAAAAAAAACAACAATAAACACTCAATACTGGAGTGAACTCTAACCAATAAACCATCACTTGCTAGTCAGTCAAGATGTCTCTCACATAGCTGAAGCAACAACCTACTCACCTACCTCCATAAAAAAAATCTATACTCCCCCCTAAGCACTATTTTTAGGCACATATGTAACATAAAAAACTTCTCTCCTAAACCCTTTATATCACCCTTACAACAGTGTGACTGGACCCCACTATCATCACTCTCATTAGACACTGCAGTATCATATTTCAGTGATACTTTCCTGAACATATTGAACAGCCAAGCTCCTCTTAGAACCACAAGAAGAAAGGCAAACTATGCCCACTGTCTAAGCAAAGAAACAAAACTCCTTCTCAGAACCAGAAATACAGTTTGGTCACAATATCAATCCAAAAAAAGTCCAGCCACACTAAACTATTGCTGACTAAAAAAAAAAAAAAAAAAAAAAAAAAAAAAAGAAAAACAGGTAAAAAAATGATAACAAATCCTATTATATAGCAACCCAACAAAAATATTAAAACAATGCCAAATATTTCTGGGCAACTATAAATTATCTCTTACAGCCAGGCCAATCTTTAACCACAAATACAGTGGATAGTATAACCACTGAATTCAATACCTACTTCACTAACTCTATTCTAAACTTAACCAAACAGCATTATACCACTAAAAATCTCCACTGAACCTAACAAAACAACCAATAATGTTTCTTTTAAGCCCATTCCAGCTAATACTATAAAAAGAATGCTTCACAAACTTAAACCTACCACCCTGGCTGCCGACAAACTACCCACTAACTATCTTAAGTTATCTGCTGTTGTCATTGCCTATCCAATCTCTGTTTCGATTAATCACTCCATAATTGAGCTCCAAGTTCCCAAAATCTGGAAAACCCTACATAATGCCCATTCACAAAAGGGGAACCTGTGCAGAACTTTATAACTTCAGGCCATTCTCTATTTTGTCACCCCTATCCAAAATCTTAGAAAAATGCATTCACTCCTAACTCATGACTCACCTACTTTTCAATAATGTTCTAACAAATACACAACATTGGCTTCAAACCCAATCATAGCATCATTACAGATCTATTAAACTGTACAGACACTATTAACCATATCAGAAATAATGGACAACTAGTCACCTCAGTATTTCTATACATGTCCAAACCCTTTGATACAGTCTCCCACCAAAAACATCTTTATGAACTCCTGTCTTTTAAACTAAGCCATTCTGCCCTTCACTGGTTCCATGACTACGTATCTGATAGACATCAAGCTGTAAAATGGCAAAAATGAATTCTCCCCTATACTACCTGTTACACTAGGTGTACTACAGGGCTCAATTTTGGTCCACTCCTATTTGATATCTTTACTAACAAGCTCCACTCTACTATAGACCTGGCCACAATCATACAATGTGCTGATGACTCCACACTTACCTGTGCAGCCCCCTCCTTCACTAAACTCCAATAAAAAATCCAGCTGTCATTATATGCTGTTAAATTCTGGTTTGCTACCTCTCTACTAATCCTGAATCCCAATAAGACAAAACTAATGATCTTCTCAAATAACAAGCCCTCCAAATCTATTCATTTAATAGCACCAAAACTGAACTAATACCACATAGCAAGCTAATTGGCATTACAATTGACAATAACATGAATAAGCATCTGTCAGCTGTTATAAAGAAAGTCCATACAAAACTAGGCTTTCTCTGCAGATCTAAACCATGTCTCACTGACTTCACTAGACAATCTATTGCCAGGACTCACTTACTGTCTCCCCTCATCTATGCCTCTGCCATCTTCACTAACCTGAAGAAAACCAATCTAACTTAACTAGATGCATGCTATAACAAGATTGCTAGGTTTGCTAATAGCTCTCCATACAGAGCACATCATTGTAAGATTTTACAACAACTAAGTTGGCTGGAATTGTGCAACCTCCTTACATCCATCCATCCATCTTATAGTAGTCCACAACATAGTATATCAATCTGAAAAATGTCCAGCTCTACAAAACCTGCTTAAACCCCAGTCCAATACAAGGCTACTCAAATCTTCCAACAAGCTTCTGTTTCAAGTCACTGAGTCTAACACCTTCTGTGGAGATTTCCTCTACTCCAATCGCATCTCAAGGACATGGAATCTGATGCCCCAACTTATACTAACCACAGCTAACCCTCAACAATTTAAAACACTTCTCAAGTCCCACCTATCTAACTCCTTGTTCTGCTCTTCTGTAAATCCCTGCTGAACACTGTCTGTACTTAATCCTTCCTGAGTAATCCCAATAACAGAATTTGACTTACTAAGTTACCCTTATGTCTCTTACACCTATTTATAACCACTAATGCATACATCTAACTGTGTTTCTTTAAAAATTACAGTGTTCTTTGTTCACAAGTCTGGTGATGTTTATCTAATAGTATGATTTCTTCTTTAAGAGTTTTATAATTCATTTTAACCAAAAAGCTAAAGTTGATCTTCCAAACATATGTTTGTATTTTCTTAAATTATGTATTCTCTGCAACTTGTGAGATTTTTTGGTTTGTATCAACATAGGTTAGTATATTCTTATATTATGTATTCTCTGTAACTTGTGGGCATTTCTCCTCAGGCCTCTGCTGAAAATGGGTTACCTGCCCAGTCGTACTATCCCAGTAAACGAACATAAAATAAAATAAATAATAAAATAATTACCTAGAAACAATAATTCAGTGTGTGTGTGTGCGTGTGTGCGTGTGTGCGCGTGTGCGCGTGTGTGTGTGTATGTGCGTGTGTGCGTGTGTGCGTGTGTGTGTGTGTGTGTGTCCTGGCTAAATTATTAAAGATTAGCCAAATTCACAAAATGAAATGAGTTCTTCAAAATATTCACATGCTATCTCATTAGAAAAAAAAAAAACATTCATGTATTAGTGTTATTATTAGTTTCATCTATTGAAGATATTTCCTTAAAAGCAGATGACTTTCAAACCAAAGTGGACTTCATATAAGAAATATTCATGAAACAAACTGAAACAATAAAGGGTCTCCAACAAGAAATAAAAATCAATGGCAAAGAAAATTCTCTTAATAAAGTGTCTGAAGAAGTCTCCGAGTTTGCATTAGAGGAGACAAAAGCACTTACTTGAGGTTTGGTTTGAAATAAAGTGTTGGTTTCCAGTAGATACTGCATTCTGATTTTTTAAATTCTCTTAATAACACAGAGGAATGTTAAACAGATGTATGTATTGAAGCAAAATGCAAGGTTTATAAATAAAATTGGAGAGTCCAAAAATAAGGAGATAAGAAATAATGTAAAAATGTTGGTATTACAGGAAATCAAGAAGGAAATGGTGTCACAAGGTTTCTCATTATGTGGCTACCTCACACTTTGAAACTATAAGGCACAATATGAACTACAAAGGACATACAGATCTATAGGCACAGTTGCACCTACTAAAATTAATACACCACCCTGATTTAGCTGTTGTCATTTTTTTCCTAGTTAGATAAATAACGAATACTAAAAAACAACATGGGCAAAGTCTCCAGTAAAATTTGTTCCGAGTGACTGTGCCATTAAACCTTTGTTAAAAATGAAAATATGTCTGCCTTTATTCATATATAGAAATAATTGTTATCTCAGTAAGAGAAAATCCAAACATTAGAGGTTTCAGAATTAACAAAATATTTGGCTAGCTACCTGGTGATGTGGGCATTGGCTCTAAAGGACTGTCACTGTTGAAGAAAAAGCTTGACCCCCATATGTGAATATGGGAGAAAATAGGATATGGAATGAATGCATTAATTAGTGGATGGATGGATGGATGGATGGATGGATGGATGGATGGATGGATGGATGGAAAATTGTTTCCATATGTGGATGATATGCTGTTGATATGAACAGATCTAGGCATATCAGTACAAAATATAAAAACTGCAATAAAAGAATTTTAAAAATTGTCTAGTCTTACAATTAACAACAATATGACAAAAAAGGAATCCTACATTATTAGATATTCAGAGCACAAATATAATAAAAATTCAAAATATTAAGAAGTCATATTAAAACCTAATTCTGATTTCTTACCATGGAAACATTAAAATAATGTATTGGGAGAGTTTAACAAAATTCTAAAAAAAGAAGAGAAGAAAATGATCTTTAAATATGAAGACAGTTGCTCATGGCACAGATACTCAAAAGACATGTCGTTATGAAACCAAACATATGTCTCTGATCCTCAGAAGAGATAAAATTCTGTGTCCTGTCTGTATCATTGTCACATCTCACAGACAATATACACCTTTACATGCCCAGCTTTGCTATCTATATGGCCTATTGTGCATCAAAATTTAGGCTGGCTCCTAATCATACAAGTTTCCTACACATTTTGATACTGAATGCATGAATGCATCTTAATGGAAACATTGGAAATATGAACATCAAAAAAGGAGCAAAGAAGATGAGACGACCTACTCTTAACTGTTGCACTAGGGGGAACTGTCTACCTGTTTATTGTGCTACCCCTCAGGTCAATAATGGCATGATTCTGTTTGTATAAGTAAATAGCCTATATAACATAAATACAGCATAAATACGGCAGGATATTCTTTTAACATCTGGACAGCCCAGCCTCCTGGTATTTCTCAGCTGACAAAATGCTAAAGTAAAATCCATGCCTCCTTCTATCACAAGCAAAGGAGAACATTAGAACTGCATTCTTAGATTAACACTATGTGTGAGAGGGAGGGGATGCACCTCACTCTTTCAAATTATCAAATGAGACCAGAAGATTTTAATTACAGCTATCCATCTGGAAAGAAAAAGTTGTAACATGTTCAAGGAAATGCATCACCTCAAAAGAAGGTGAGGCATTATCAACATGCTTAATAAAGTCATTAATCCACTTAAAATATTGTAATGGATTTCTAACCTGCAAAGAGCATGTACTGTCATTAACTTTATGGACTTTGGATTTATTAGTATTTACTTAATGCCTAGAGAATACTACAAAGTCTTCCAGGTGTTACTGTTTTAGATATGTATCCTTTAATGGGTCTTCTGTCAATGAAAGGCAGTCACCTGCAGAGAGAAATACATGCATTCTATTACTACCACAGCCTTATCCTATCAATTCTGGATCTGACTTTTTAAGCCACTGTTTTTTTTTAGCTAAGAAGAGTGCATGGAATAAAGAATAAAGTGTATGTCCTAATGCTTGAGAAAGAAAATAAATGGTTAAAACACTGGCATGAGGCTATGGTACAGGGCCTGCCTTAATGAAATCTGAGGGTATACAAAAATCTGACAACACTCACCAAAGGTAAGTCCAGTGGATAGAAAAAAAAACATTTTCAAAATCAAGAAACACTGCCATCATTAGGGTACCTATGGACTTCAGCATTTGCACCATAAGAATTAGTACCCTTGTGTGATTAGCATTGAAGTGGCCTTGGACGACTCCCACCTTTGAATGACCTACATGTTTTGGGCTGCATTTGTAACCTACAAGCTTAAAGCTTATCATGCATTTTCACATCAGCTAGGGAAGATAGTCCTTCTTCTAAACTGGATATTTTGGTTTGAATTTACCTGGCTTTGGATATACCTTTACAATGGGACTGATATTTTTGGGCTAAAATAATGATGTAATTATAGTGGAATCAGAAAAGATGTAACATATGTATCCAGATTTTGCAAAATATATGGTAAACTTCACTATTCAGGACAAACAATCCAGGGGCTTTACTCTTACACATGTTTCAGTCTGTAGTAATTCCCTGCTATAAGTGGATGAATGAGAAAGATTAATTCCATTTTATCCAGGTGGAGAAGGTGGGTTTTGAGTAGAAATGACTGCAGAGAACTCTGCCAGGAATTATCATGAAAATCCATGAAAGGGCCACACGTAGCTTCTGAGAGAACTGCAAGAAATCATTCCTTATACTCTTCAGGCTAATAATTCCTTTCCCTATGTAACCTGCTGTATACACTATAATTCAATCTGTCCATCTTTCTGATTTAATTTTGTTGCTAAAAAATCCACAGTTTCTTTCCCATTCCCACAATTGTGTGTCTACTGTCTCTAAATAAAGCATTGCAATAGCCTTTTTCATCATACCCAATTGCCTATGGGTATGCTAATACAGAAATACCAAGTTCTTAATGAAAATAATTTTTACAGAAAGTTTCTCATAACTCTTTCTTTTTCTCATTTTCTGTTCTAGCAAGATTTAAGCAGCAGCCTAGTGAAAAGCATTGATTGCATATGCCAGCTGTTTCATCTCAAGCTTTGATTATATAATAGCCATATTATTGCTCTTAACCTTTAGATTGGTAGATATCAGCAGTCTTTCACCACTCCAGGTCCTCAAATCAACTGATGTTTTGTGTATCTTTACCTCCCGGTCTCATCCAAAACTGTAGCAACCATTTCTAGAATAAATTATGTTTACAGGGATACATACCAGAAATCAAAAAGGGTGGAGAAATTCACTGGAAAATAATTTTAAACAAAGGAGTTGGCAGATAGACCATCATAAAATGCTTCACTCCCCCAAGAAAGCAGTCTTAAAGTGATAATGCTGTTTCCCGAATAGCATAGTGTAGCAATCAGCACAGAAACATCTGTTGTTAACTTGATATAGATATAACAAGATAATGTTGATTCATTCAGCATGGTATATTACTTCAATCAACCAAGCAGAATTCATAAAATAAACACCAGAAAGGGGAATTCTGGAGAAAACAAGGGACAAACATCCCTCAGCATACATAGGAACAAAGAAAAAGGCAATATAGCATTTATAGTAGAGGACATATTCTACAATATTCTGTGTTATAATTTAATCTTCCTGTTTAGTAGAACCAATCTAAAGGAACATTCAAAATGTGCCATATAACTATAGAAACTGTGAAAACAGGTGATACCTCTTGAGCTGTAGTTTTTATCATTTTTTTGTAGTAGATAGGGTGGCCTGTTTAAGGTATTGGGTATTAACTTGATGTCTGGTAAAACCATGGCAAGGAAGTTGTTAGTTAGAAATGACTGTCAGCATATAAGCAACATAATGAAAACATATACGCAGGTATGTAGCAGACATTTTAAATTAAAACTCTCGCAATACAAACTAACCTTATAATCTATATAAAGATGGTGAAAATTCTTTCAAATGATAACTGCACACAGGCAAAATGTAGTATTAATCAAAATATGATGCAATGCAATAGAAAGCAAGCATCAAATAGTCAAGGATCAGCCAATGAGAGTTCCTTCCTAAAAAGGAAGGAAGGGAAGGAGAGAAGGGGTTTTGTCCTTGCAACTGCAATGTTTTACTGAAGCATCAGAGCATATTATATAGTCTGCTAAGCTTGCGTCAGGAATAAACTACTTGGATTTACATTTTTTGTACATGTACTATTATATAAAATTCTGGAAACCCTGTAATTATTTACAAATAATTTCACCAACATGAAATTAATCTTAGCTAAATTGTCTACTCCAGCCCAGTGGCACAAAAGGGTGAAGACTTGATACAGCCCCATTGACCTGTGACTGATTAGTATCATGGTGTCCTGATGGGTCAGTTGGTAAAATGTGAGTCTGTGTGGCTGATGCTAAGTTTCTTATCATTGGGGAGAAGCAGGTTGCTGAGCCAATGCCACTGGTAAGATCTTGCAGTAGCCATCTGTATTACTTCTCCATAATAACCCTGTTGGGTTGTACTGTCAATGCAGAGCTCTACTCTGTGGAGCTGGGGAAAGAGGGCATATGCATGCTTCCTCGTGCCAATCAGGCACCTGTGGTATGGGAGAGATGACCCACTTTACACATTACATTATGACCTAATATCCTGCTAATACCACTCATTTCTCACCAGAAGGGAATGAACAGTCTGATTAGACTTCCCAGGCTGTAATGACTGGGCCATTGGGCTTTTGTCTCACACCAATACTTGGCAGTCACCCCACTGGAATAAATGGGACAAATGGGTGCACGATAATGAACTATCAAGCAAGTCTTTGTGAAACTGAATGGAGGGGATATGATATGACACAAAAGTGCAGACTCAAAACAGTGATCCTCCAAATGGTGAACAACAATCTAAACATTTTTTTAGGGAGAATCCCCATAAAATGGGGGCAACCTCCCACACTCCACTCTTTACATATACCAACTCTGAGGTCAGAAAACCTCAGGGAAGATGAAAGGGTTGGGAAAAAAAAAACAATTTATTTCTTACCCAAATCCTGGAAACCAAAACTAAAGTACAAAATGTGCAATGTAAATACTTCTGATGCAGTGAATTATAAGCCACACAAATGGAGTGATCTTTCCATGTGGGTGACCTGAGATTAGCCATACCCATACATGGCATAGGGTAGGTTTACGGAAACTTCTAATTAAAATGGCAGAATCAAGTATTGTAGGTTGGAAAAAAGCTTCACTTATATTGAAATTGCATTAGTATTACATAGGATAATTCTGTGATAGATCATTTTGGCCAATACTCAGATTAGATGCAGCTTGTTCTAACAATACTTGCAGACCATGAGGCATAGAAAGCTCAGTTTCATGCAAGGCAAGTTGACATATATTTATCTGGAAACATTTGTGCAGTTGCATTATTTTGAATTTGGTGCCTACTGTAGCTGTAAAAGATCCTAAGACTACACATCTAATAAAATAATGTATGGCTTTGATTCTAAAGTAACTATAATATTTCCATTTTTTGAATGCTGTGAGTAAAAGGCAATATATATATTTTTTTGTATAAGGCAGGGAGTGTGTCAACAGATATTTATGATGTGCTAATGACATGCTAAGGAAAAATCTACCAATGCATTCCTACGGGAAAGACATAATGTTTTAAATAATCAGTTCATATATTTAAGCATCAATGGAAAATGAGTAAAGCTTAAATCATTGCCTGCACCACTGATGTACTCAGCAGTTTGAGTCTTGTGTTATCTATCACAAGGTGTTATTGTAGTCATGATGGCATATTACCAAATCTTAGTGGCATGTGTGAAAATTAACCATCAGCTGATAATTAGGTAATAAGTGAATTAGCTTCAAATATCTATGAAGGACACTAATTAGGTTTAATAGCAAACTAATACTGAAAGAGGTCTGAAGAAGCAAAAAAAATCATACTGGAAGGCAAGCAAGGCATCAATAACTTATAAGTGATGAAGCAAACCTGCATCTTTTTTTTTCCCTTTTTTCTGCTTCATGCATAAGTATCTACTGGCTGTCAGCAATGAGTTTGCAGTACAGTACATCAAATTAAGAAATGATCCTAATAAGAAAATGTTTTATTCTGAACAGCTTTTCAAGAACTGTCTTTATTAGTCTCATTTTTGACTTACTACAAGATCCGAACCATGTATTTTCACAATACATAGTGTATATTCAAAGTTAAAGTTGCATATAGTGTCAGACAGAATAAAGGTATATTTTGTCATGATAACAATAATAATTGGTTGAACAGGTAGTCCCACAGCCTCTTTTCATGGGTTACTGAGGAGCAATATCTGGTTAAGTGACTTACTCAAAGTCACATGGCACACAAATAAAGGCTGAAGGAATCAAATGTGCTGTAGGAACTGCATCTCAGAGCCTATCTGCTAGATGCTTGCATTGACATTAAACCTCACCATCACAATATATACCTGTATGTTGGAGTACAAAAGCCTCCAGACAGTATGCTTTGTAGCATTCTGCAGCAGTCTTTTTTAATATTACTATTATTATTTTTTAATTCCTAAAGCCATTATGAAAACATAAACCCATTAAGCATCTCTTACTCTGTGCATTTGCAGAGGATCACTCCCTATAGGATCAGATAGCCATAGGGACTGTGTATTCATGTAAGCACTGCAAAATGTTCTCATTCCATGTCTATACACAGAAGAATGAACTTCACACAATATATGTCAAACATTCACATTTTAGCCAGCAATATCCATATACAGGCAGTGTTTCAAAACTTGGGGATATTTGTCTTAGGTTCAAAGATTAGTACTAAGCCAATTGCCCTTGTGGGCTATTTTATTCCTAGCCAATTAGGCCATGTGAAAATCAAACCCTGCACCTTGTGTTTATAAGGCAAATGTCTTGACCATTATGCCAATGCTGCTCTTGCTAGTGCCATCTACTATCTGCATTTAGTTTCACCTAAGTGCATCAGAACAAGTCACTCATCACTCACAGCTACAGAAGTGATAATTGCAGAATTTATATAGAACATAATGGTAATACTTTCCTCTTACAATGTTCTACAAAGAGTGTATGTCGACTTGAAAAAAGAATACAGACTGGTTTCATTATGCAAACATTTTGAGAGGCTTGTTAGGAACTGTAGCATTTAGATACACATGCTAGTGTTACAGTGCTATTATAAATGAATCACTATATGATCTTTGTGAAAATTAAAACTATGTCTCTGGATTAACTGCATACTTCTCTGTTGATAGCAATAGCCACTGGCATTTTGAGTTACATCTCAGCATGTTGTTCTGTTGCCAGGGGCAGGCACACACTGCAGATATATTTAAGCAATGTTTGCGGTTAATTAATGGCAAGGATTTAGAACACAGGAAAAAGCAGTACAAGTTATATGTGGTTTTATTTCCTTGCTTTTTGTATTTGTGCTATTGCCTCAGAACCATCACTTTGTGTCATAGACATTTGTATCACTTATGATTCCAATATTCACATCCATTACCTGTTGTACAGCATATCCAGTGGAATCATTTAACCCATATTGTACCTAATCAAGCTCAACACACAGTATTAATAAAGAAACACGAGTCCTATTGCTAACAGCAACAGGAAATGAAAGTGATACATAAACAGATAAATAGCATGGCTGCTAGTTTTATGTATTTCTTAACTGTTGATAAGAATTACATGAAGTATACTGAATATTAAAGAAATATTGAGCAGTAACTTGAGAGCAGTTAGCATGAAAACTGCTGCATTCCCTGTAAATTTACAAGTGGATAACCTGAATCTAACTAATTACTGCAATCTTTAAGTTTCAACCTCTGTCAGGTTTGAATTTACAAAGCATCCTATTATATTAATTGGAAATGCATTATTTTCTGATGTTGTCATACTTCTATCACTAGTTAAATGAGAGATAGATACTTTATATCCCTGACCCATGAAATTTCCCCTCTGATATAGCAGAAATCAATCCATCAGTAGATTTTGATTGGGTTAAGAGGACAGGACATTAGAGGCCCTGTTGTCATCCATGAACCATTTAAACTAAAAAAAAAAAAAAAAAAAAAATAGAGAACATAAGAGCTATTCATACATTGGTACTGCAGGTCCCTCAAACTATTATTTTTTGTAGGTTAGACTAAACAAAAGTTACTTACATACCTTGACATCCTTCTCAGACAGCCTTTTTATGAGTCATTGTAACAGTATTCAGTTACATTCAGAAAACTCTGCTGCATGGTGGTAGGTGAATTTGCATGACGAGCACCCATGTGCTGGATGTGTGTTTGATTGGAGTCAAGCAACACTGATGGGCATGGTATATGCAAATGGCCATTTAATGACATGGTAATGAGCTGAATTATTACAATGAATGTCTTGGGATATGCTCATGAAGTAAAACAAAATGGCAGAGCAATTTAGAAAAATATAAATGCAGTGCAGTGGTGCTGCTCTTGCTACATATCTGACCTCAGATGAATGTTCATGTTCAGAGTAAGCAGATCATGAAGGAATGTATGAGGCTGCACCATTATTAGTAAACATGTATCTGCAACAAGCTCTTATTACTACTGCCTTGCCTGACAGTGTGAGATATCCCCTGGAGGAGTTGGGTCATCTGGCCTTGCTTAATGTTTCATGGACTGTGTGACAATAACATTCCAGGATGGTACCATGTAGACAGGGGCACCATCCAAGAAAATGTGGGCATGTGATGGTCACATCTGATGCCCCGATGGATTCATGGGATACCTATTTGTGGCTTTAATTATATCTACTTGAGACACAGTGGGGGTATGTGGAGCATCTGCATTAAGAATGTTTCACAAGTGTTTGGTTGCATGATTCATCATGTGGGTGAGCATATGTGCTTTTTACATACTGAGCATATGTGTTTTTTACATACTACAGAGGATAGAGCCAACATCACATGGGATTTCTATGAGGTTCTGTGGGCCACAGACTGCACCAACATTGAAGTAATGGCCCCAACTGGTGAACTGGAAAGGAGGTATATGAAATGCAAAGGATATCACTAAATTGAACGCCATGTGGTCTGCAATTTAAAGGGTATAATCCTTATTGGATATTGCCTGGAATAACCCTTACTGGCTGACCGTCTCTTTCCCTTTGTGGATCTGCTGCACAGGCTCTGTGCATGCAATGTAAAAGCATCTCTGCTTGGTGTTAGTTCCAAATAAATCTGCCCTACCAAGAAGGATAATGTGCCATTAACAGTCGATTCTCATCTCATCCCATTGGTGTCTCCAGTGTCTGAGTCTCTTGTCAGTCCTGGTATTCTTGATTACGATTTTGGTTTTATTTTGATAAAATAAACAGCTGGGATTAAATGTTCCATGATTTTCAGAATGATTATTTTATGACCCTAATTGCAAATTAAACTATATACAACATAAAATGAATTTTAACTTATCGACAAAGACATCTCTCTAGATGATATGTTTATACTTGCCATCACTTGTGGAAGTTGCAAAGGAACTAAAGACAGATTTTTTTCTCAGATATGCTAATGCAGCTCAGTTATCAACACTAGCTTAAATACCACCTGAAGTCATTGAACCTGTAAGCTTCATGACATTGTTTGCAGTTTAGAATTGAACTCTTTCTTTATGTTGTAGGAGGAAGAATATAAATTCTAGGTATCTTGCACTATGAACTACTGTATCCATAACAGGAGAGGACAGAAGGCACTAAGGGCTGCAAACCTGGTTAATTATTAACTTTTGTTTGTTTTATTTTAAAGGTCTAACCCACAAAAAAGGGATAGGTAGAGGGGATTTGGTATCTACAGTGCCAATAATTCTTTTTAAATAATATGGCATTCTGTCTGCATACATATGGGCTAGTACTAACAAAGTTTAAATATATACATATGTGCATTTCATATTCCAGAAATTGAGAAACTAAATTTGAATATTTTGTTAAGCACTCTCCTGAAGAATTTTGAATGGATGTACAATGTACTGAGTGTTTCAGTATTTTATCATATAAATGAAGGCAGAAACAGAAGGTGAAGCAAAGTTTGCATACACATAAAATTTGTTGCAAACCTCTATTACATACAGGTCAGTAATCTGCAGCTGGAAAACTATTCGCTCTGTATCAAGCAAACCTCAACTGATGAAACAATTGTAACATTATTAATTTACATAATAGCATGTACCAACTGCTGTGATAATGACAAATTTGTGCCCAGATCAGCAAAGATATGTCTCTGCTGAATACTTTTTTTTAGTTATAAATATTATCGGATATATGAATACTGGCACAAAATACAATGCAGCTATAATCAACAAGATTCTGTAATTTCATTCTTTTCTAGTCTTGTGTTTATACCTGTTTCATTATTTAAGTTAATTCCTTGTTTATAATCTGATATGATGGTACAAAAGGTTAACTGTCATGCACAAACCTTTATCACATTCAAGCTTACCTAATTACTTAATCACAGCACAAATACAAGACATAGATATTTTGCGGGAACAACTAAAAATAAGCCATTTGTGGCACAGTTATGATCATTTCATGGCAGAGTACATCTTCACTGTGAGTCATGCGAATCTGGAGTGAGGCACGACATTAAACTATTTATAGCATCACATTTGGTACAAGCATTTTATAGTAAATGTTAGCTGTTTGCAGTGTGGAACAACCTCATAAACTTTTGGCTAAGCACAAAGTGTTCAGACTGAAACATTTAGATTAACAACATGTAAAACAACCAGGTTTACTGTTAGTCCTGCTTGAAGTCAAAGTTGTAGGGGTAGATGAACATTTTATACAGACTGGAAATGAAAAACAGACTTGCAGATTAATATTTCTGCTCTGGTCACATGAAGTATGACCTTCAGTTTTGTAGCCAGGTATACACCATGCACATCTCAGAGGGCACTTTCCAAAATAACTATTTATTTGTGTATTGAAACATGCTTAAATTTAAATTTAGAAAAATACCTATTTACACTAGTTTATACTTAAAATTTTTATATTTATATTTATTTCAATGAATGACATTTTGTTTTTAGTTTTGAAATGTTAAGTTAATGAGACCCCATACACTGATTGGAGGGGGCGCATTCTGGATACTGGAATGCACTTGCAAAAATCCTGAATAAACCTCTAGTGGTTTTATATGTCTTTATGTCACAGTCTACCATGACTCATCCGCCATTCCCTGACATTTTGTAGCCTATCACTTAGCAGAACATGCTGCATTGTCTATGCTGTATTGGCTGCACAGAATGTTTTCTGTTTGATATTTTAAGTGCACAGGTAGATACTGATGTAGCAGATGATTGGTTCTATGGACAGCTCAAAGTCATTGGCAGACAAAGCAGACAAGACACTGCATTTTCCACTATGTGATTCAGTCTATCCAAGAAATCACATATGAGATCTGCACTCCCATAGGTCATCATGCACATACTGTATCACTCTCACTATCTCTGTCTTGGCATTGGTATTACAAGCCTGTGCCTTTAAAATGGTTTTGCATGAACACTGGGTTGCAGACATTGACACAACAACCTCCTGCTGTGTAGAGCTCTTTGCCAGTGAATGCTAGAGGCTGATTCATCTCTCTAGTGGGTACCAGCACATCTTCCTGATCAACAGTATCCTCATCAACCTGTCTTCTCTGTGATGTGTGAGTAGCCTTAGTATCTGCAGGCACAGAGGATGAATCCATGGTTAATGAAGGGGGTGCAGCAGTCACATTTCCTTTATCCAACACATGCTCTTTACTGCCTGACTGTATCAGCTTATCTCTGCTATCATAATTACAGCCTGCCGATCCTCTGATATCATGAAGGGTCAGTTCTGCAATGCTGATGATGGAGAATGACAGCTTGGAGTAGTACCTCATCCTCCAAATGAGAACTTGGCCTCCCATGTTGACCATGTCCCAGCAGGTACATAACTGTCTTTTTGCTCAGATTATTTTTAGGCATTGATCTATTGTTATGGAAATGAGTGGAATTAGCCTTGTTCCAGCATGGCTCTTACAAATTCTAACACCACAAGTATCCCCCATGCCTGTATATCATAATGATTTTGTGCCTGACAGTTACATCCATATCCAGAATCTTAAGAAAGGTCAGGCCCATAGGTCTAATGTCCACATTTCTCTCACAAAATAATCTTAGAATTACAAATGGTCAAGAATGCTATTCTAATCACTGTTACAAACATTTGGCTACTGACATGCATAATGCATACGCATTAAAATTGTATCGATTAGTGCTCTGACTATGATCTCAGGAATGTATCTACCATCGATATTAACAATCCTACAGCACTATAATGCTCCACCTTTGCAATTCTCCTCTCAGTGCACCTTGACCAACACATTTAAAAGCACTGTCAAAATGTATTTATCTTATAGTGAGTAGGATTAATAGAACCTAAAAGCATCTCGAGTTTATTTTCTGTGTCATTATTGCAATAGCAGCATTACAAAGGGCAAATATATAAGATCACTATTATTAAATGAGTGAACATATTTCCTTAGCACATCAGTTATGAGTGAAAAGTATGTCTGTGCACAATGATTCCTTTTTATATGTACATTTGTCTCAGATGTCATTATTGCATCTCAGACCATAGACACCTTTCAGTCTTTCTGAATAGCTCATTACATTAATCTTCTATATTTCACACTGCTTGTGGTGATAGCTGTTGATTCAGGTCTCCCTCTTTGTTCTATATACTAAAAGCCATATTAAATTTGCAAATGTTTTTTGTCTAAAAGCTTTCAAAAGGTTTCAGTCATTGTCTAAGCACTGCCTTCATCCCAGCTGAATGGAAAATGGCTATCATTATCCCCTTGCACAAAGATGGTGCATCAATTGACCCCAGCAGCTATAGACTTATTAAACTTATCAACAAAGATAAAGGTAATCTCCAAACACTTGATCCTACTGGATTTGTCAAAGGGATATCATGACTGTTAAACCTGGTGGACTTCTTCAAGACAGTCACCAAGGCCCTTGATGAGGGGAAATCTGTGCATACAGCCAACCTAGACTTTGCCAAGGCTTTTGACACTATCCCCAACTCAGGCATCATTGCCAAACTCACTCAGCTGTGTATCAAGCCTTATATCATTAGATGGGTCACTAACTGGCTCTTTGATAGAGCCCATATATTCACAATAGGGGAATCCACCTCCAACAGCAGACCTGTAATCAGTGGTGTTCCACAGGGATCAGTCCTGGGACCTCTACTGTTTGGAACCTAGCTCTCCAAAGTACCAGAAAAAAACTAAAGGTCTGTGGATGACAAAGTTTGCTGATGACTGCAAACTGGGAGTGGTCATAGAATCTCCAAATTATGTCAACCTCCTACAAGAGGGTCTTATACAAATGGATGACTGGTGCCAAAGTCATGGCCTTAATCTCAATGCAAAAAATGTATTGTCATCCCTTTCAGTAAGTGAGATGTTACTGCTAGCTACTACATCAATGACAACACCCTAAGCATGCACTCACTCGTGAGATACCTGGGCAAACAGTTTGACAGCAACCTTACCTTCCATCACCATATCACCACAGTAGTAAGAATATGCTCATCTCATAAATAAAGGCATTAAATCCATAAATAAAATAAGTCATAGCCTCTCAGAAAAAAAAAGTCATAACCTCCCGCCCTGGTGAGATCAGATCACTGGTCTGTCTCATTTGAAGTTTCCTACCCACCCCCTCCCCAGCCATAACCAAGCTAAAAAAAACTCAAAAGCTGATATACAACCTCCTAAGGGAGGGTATCAGCAGCTTTACACAACTGACCCTCTGAGATGATGCAAACAACTATGCTGAGCAGCACACCAGTGCAGTTTATAAGCACTTGTACAACTGCCATACCCAACAGAACTAAAATCTGCTCCTCAAGGAAACACAAACCTGTCTGGTGGAAATCCTCTATCAACAGGCTTTACAACAAAAGGAAGAAACTGTTGTCTTAAGGTAAAATGGAACAAATTCCAAATTGGAAAAACTTCCTCCTCTGCCTCAACAAGCAAATTAGATCACAAGTGAAAACCTCCAAAGCCAATTATTTGTTGAAACTAGCCTTTAAAACAAAGGGAAACCACAAGTCATTCCTCAGCTATGTTAGGAACCTTCATGGCAAAGCCCAAGTTTGTTCCAAGCTAGTGCTTAATGGTACCACTTACACTGATCCTGCTGATGTAACCAACCTGCTGGCTGATAGGTTCAGCGCAAACTTCACCTCCTTATCGCCCCCCCCCCCCAAAAGGCCCAGTTGACATTCCTGATACTTGTCCCACACCTCACATCTCTGTAGATAAAGTGTTAAAGGCCCTATGCAAGGCAAAGAACACATCTTCCATGGGACCTAATAGTATCCCAGGGTGTATTCTGCACCATCTCCAGCAAGAAGTAGCTTCACCACTGAGCACACTATTCAACCACAGCTTAACTACAGACTTCATTCCAGCAGAGTGGAAAACTGCCATTGTCATCCCTTTGCACAAAGGTGGTGCCACTACTGATCTGGGAAACTATCGCCCCATCAGCTTGAGAAGTCTGATCTGTAAAGTCATGGAGCATATTATTATGGATCTCATAAACAAGGACATAGGCAATCTCTAAGCACTCGACCCCACCCAATTCAGAGTTTTCAGGGTCAGATCTGGCCTATTGAATCTAGTTCATAGGTTCATAGGTTCATAGGTTCATACTAGGCTATCTGCCCTAGGGCATTTATAAGCCTAGCCAGAGTGTGTTTGGCTTTCACCACCTATTTTAAATTAATTTTGCTATGCCTTTTTTGAGGTTAGTATACTGTGCCTCTGTCTAACAGTGACACAGAAGTGATAGCCGGGGTAAACCTACGATCTCCCATCCACTCATCAAGATTCCTCTTGAAGAGAGTCAATGTGGGACTCTGCCTAACCTGGACTGGGATTTTATTCCAGAGTGAAGGGAGCCTCTGGGTTATGAATCTGTCCCTCCAGCATGTCCTATTTATTTCAGTGCTGAGGTTCAAGTCTCTAGAGCGCGTAGCTCAATGGGATTTGGATTTTCTGAGGTGCAGCATGTCCATTAATTCCGGGTTGGACATGGCTTTATACGTCAGGCACAGATCGCCTCTGAGCAGGCGGTATGCCACTGAGTAGAGCTGGAGTTTCTTTAACCGGCAGCATATGGCATCTGTTTGAGCCCTTTGATCCTCTTGGTGAGGTACTTTTGGGGTCTTTCCAGTTGCTGCAGGTGTCTGGTAAGGTACATCCCAAAAGGGGCATTGTTCTCAATTATGGGCCTGATGAGGGATGAGTAAAGAGGCACGATGACCTCACCTGATCTAGATGTGAATCCCTTCATGATTAGGTGAGCTATATAAAATGTTTTTCTAACCACTTTGGCCACGTGGTTGTCAAATGAGAGATTGCTATCAACTTGGGTCCCCAGGTCCCTAATGACTTCTTCTGTACTTAATGGATTACCACCTATGTGGTAATTTGTGGGCACTTTGTTTTTGCCAAAGGGGATGACTATACACTTTTTGGCGTTTAGCTTGAGGCCATGGCTCTGGCACCAGTTGTCTGTTTCTATGAGGCCCTTTTGGAGGATGCTTGTGTCGGCTGGAGAGTTGATTATGGCGCCCAGTTTGCAGTCATCTGCGAACTTGGTCAGCCACAGTCCTTCCGTGTTGGCCTGTACCGCTGAGAAATATATACCGAACAAGAGAGGTCCCAGGACTGAGCCTTGTAGGACGCCACTTGTAACTGGTTTGGAGTCTGACATGGCTCCAGCAATTCTAACCATGTGGGTTCTGTCCTTGAGCCAGTTTGCAACCCATCTAGTGACATAGGAGTTTATATTTAAGCTGGTGAGCTTATCTATAATGCCCGAGTGGGGTATTGTATCGAAGGCTTTTGCGAGGTCCAGGTAGGCTGTGTGGACCACCTTCCCCTCGTCAATGGCCTTGGTGACTGTTTCAAAGAAATCGACCAGGTTTAAGAGGCAGGATCTGCCCTTAACAAAGCCAAACTGGGTAGGATCCAGTGTCTGTAGGTCCCCAATATCTTTATTTATGAGGTCCATGATGATCCTTTCCATAGCTTTGCAGACCAAGCTAGTCAGGCTTATGGGGCGATAGTTTCCAGGATCCATTGAGGCACCACCTTTGTGGAGAGGGACCACTGTTGCTGTACACCACTCTTTGGGTACATATCCTGTAGTAAGGCTAAGATTGAACAGTAGTTTTATGTTTGGGTTTAGCTCTTCTTGGAGTTTATGTAGGACGCAGCCCGGGACACCATATGGTCCCATTGATGCTGTGTTTTTTGCTTTGGAGAGGGCGGCTCTTACCTGAGCATCTGAGATTCAGGGGGGCAGCACTCTGTTGGGATAGATATTTGTCCTTTTGGTGGGGAGAGGGGGGAGAAGTTTGCACTGAACCTGTCAGCTAGGATGTTGGCAATGTCTGTGGGCTCGGTGTATTTTTTGTCATTTTGGACTAATTCTGAGCATATCTGGGAATTCCCACCCAGGTTCCTAACATAACTAAAGAAAGCCTTGTGATTATCCTTAGTGTCCTGTGCAATTTCTCTCTCAAAGCTGGCCTTAGACGATTTTATGAGTGCCCGTAGTTTTTTGCTAATACTGATCAGAGATGCCTTCCCTTGTTGGGATTTTGCTCTATCATGTAGTAGCTTCCTCCTTCTATTGTATAGTTTGTTTATGGCTGGGGTCCACCAGACCTCTTTGAGACTGTCACCAAGGCCCTGGATGAGGGAAAGTCAGTACATACAGTTTACCTTGACCTGGCCAAGGCCATTGACACAATCCCCCACTCGGGCATCATCAAAAAGCTAACACAACTTGGTATTAATCCCTATCTAGTCAGATGGGTGGCCAACTGGCTCACAGATAGGACCCACAAGATCAAAATAAGTGCTGCCACCTCCAACAGCAGACCTGTCACTAGTGGTATTTCCCAGGGATCTGTCCTGGCACCCCCTACTGTTTGGAATATACTTCTCAGAGGTCCAGGCAAAGACAAAGGGCCTGTGGCTGAAGTTGGGTGCTGTCATTGACTGTCCAACTGATGTTAACATGCAAGAGGGTCTCACAGCTACAAATGACTGATGCCAAAGTCATGGCCTTAAGTTAAATGCAAAAAAATGTATTATCATACCATTCAACAAAAACACGGCCCCTACTGATTACCACATCAACGGCAACCCCTTAAGTACACAACCTTTGGTGAAAGACCTGAGTACTCAGGTTGACAGCAATCTCACATTCGACCATTATGTAGCAGCAGTGATCAGAAAAGCCTTTTACTTGGTTCATCTCATAAGTAAAGGGATTGCATCCAGAAAAAAGGAGGTTATTGCCTCTCTGTACTCCTCCCTTATTAGACCTATAATTGAGTATATGCCCTGTTTGGTTTGTACCTCTTCAAACACCTGCACCAACTGGAAAGGCCACAGAAATATACAAAGAGAATCCATGGCCTCCAACACCTACCCTATGTGGACAGGCTTAAATCACTATCACTGTACTCGGTATCATGCAGATTGCTCAGAGGTGATCTGTGCCTCACCTACAAGACAATGTCAGACCCTGCCTTACTTGAGATGCTCCATATCCATCTAACTCCTCACGCATTACCCGCTCTGTATGCCTAAATCTAATATGCAACATTAACAGAACCTGCTAGAGAGACAGGTTTGTCTCCCAGAGGCTGCTCTGTCTCTGGAATAGACTTCCCATACATGTCAAACAGAATACCTCACTGACCCTCTTCAAACGCAATCTTGATGAGTGGAAAGGAAACCATAAATTTGCACCAGGGGTTTCACCTTTGTCCCTCATCAACAGGGGTGACAGGTGCTGACTGAGGTTTCTTTTTTTGGGGGGGTAAACTCCTGGCTAGGCTTGTAAGGGGCTCAGGGCCATTAGCCTAATAATTTCCTATGAACCTATGATCCTATGTACTCTTCCCTCATCAGGCCAATAATTGAACATAATGCCCCTTCTGATATGTACCTTTCCAATTACCTGCAACAACTGGAGAGACCACAAAGGTTCCACACAAGGAAAATTCAAGGTGTTCATCATCTGCCCAATGTGGATAGTCTGAAATCACTGTCACTTTATTCTGTTTCATACTGAGTACTCAGAGACAATCTATGCCTTGCAAATAAGGCAATTTTTGACCTTGCTTTATTGGAAATGCTGCATACCCACAAGTCAAATAGAACACGGGTTACTCAGTCTAAAGTCCTTAACCTGGTATGTGACATTAACAGAACCTCTAGAGGGACAGATTTGTCTCCCAGAGGTTATCACACATTTGGAACAGACTCCAAATTCAAGTCAAACAGAGCATCTCATTGGCTCTCTTCAAATGCAATCTGGATGATTGGATGGGTAACCCTAAATTCACTCCAGGAGGTCCACCTATGACCCTCTTGGACAGGGACAATTGGAGCAGATCATGGAAATAACAGTAGAACTTGGTTAGGCTTGTAAGGGCCTATAGCCATAAGCCTATTAACTTCCTATGATCCTCTGTTACTGTTTTATTATTTTGTTTCTCTTCATTTCCTTCACTAGTAAATGCAGCAGCACATTGTCTTGCACACATTCTACAGGCAAGACTTATTAGCTCCCCCTATGGGGATAGCAGTGGCACCACCACCCCCACAACCAGAAGTACCCACCACATCAGAGTCCAGGCCTGCAACAGTTATCTCCACACCTGCTGACCTATCTCCACCAGTCACTTTAGGTAGCCCTGCACTGTAGTACCAGCCTGTTGAAGTATAAATGGAGGCATTGCCTTTGCCAGACATTGTCAGCTGGCAGATATTGAGCTGTATATTATATCTAGGAGGTTGGATGCCCGACTCCACCAAATGGAGAATCTTCACATGTGGCTCACTAAATCGTATTCCTATACAACATTGCTCAAGCATATGAGACAGGACTCAGTGAGGAGACACTGACTGGTGAGTAATGAACAATTAGGTCTCAGCTGGCAGAGACTGCAGATATCCAAAGAAAATGTTCAGAAATCACAACACCGACCACAGTAAATGCCAAACTGAGCATTTCAGTGAAGTTGAATGTCGAACATTTCAACTTCACTGAAATGCTCATTGCCGCTAAACATATTTTAACATGTTTTGCAGGAGACAAGCCCCCCTGCACCCCCCCCCCTACCTATATATACAAACTCAGTGATTTCTGAACATTTTCTTCTGCTATCTGCACTTTCGGCCACAGTAGTGCGAACATGTGATAGTGAACCAAAATGGGCACCTGTCCCACAAAAATGTATTTCCCTCTTTTCCCACCTCCATCCTGCTCATTCCTTATTTTCTCATCATTAGCTCTACCCTCTGCTTGCTTCTCCTTTTCATTTCTTTCTTACACTCCCATTTCTAACCTGAAATCTTTAATTATACTGTGCACTGTCAATGCACATGTATAACTAATGAAGAATGTTAATGAGTAATTCCAAGCACTCTCATCTTCTATGTATATTGGCCTTGGCTGCCATAAGGTATGCAAATGAGTTAAGCGTCATTGCACAGTAAAGTGCAAATGCAAAATACAATAAAATTCACTCCTTTAGTGTGACTGCTTTCATGCATCTTCCTGTAAATGACATGGATTGGAGAGTGGAATTAACATTTTTTTTTTCATTTGAATGCTTTTGTGATATTTATGCTTCCAGTCTGCAAATGTGTAACAGTCATCTGATATGTGCTTCACTGACACCTTCAGTGTGATTGCTTCCATTGATAAACTTGTAAATGAAGGGCTTTATAGAAAGCAAATGAAGAGAACTGAAGATGAATTGCTTTTTGTAGATTTGTGTTTCCAATTAGAAAATGTCCAGCAGAAGAACCCAGCACATCTGGGCCCTAGCCTACCAAAGTTATCTCCACACATCTTGCCCCATCTCTATCACCGACTACAGGTAGCCCTTCATAGGATGCTTTTACAGTACTACAGGCTTGTTGTAGTGTAAGTGGAGGTGACACCTTTGTTACACATTGAAAGCTGGCAAACACTGTTGGAAATATTTTAGACTGGGAGATGGATGCCCAACTGAGACAAATCGAAAATCTTCTCCATCAATTTATTAATTCATTTATTTATTTACCATTTGTTCACCAGGTAAATGAACTGGTGTATTGGTCCTTTTCAGCTATGACCAAGCTTATAGAGCAAAATGTACATCATGGTCTTTCAATCAACAATATTATATATAAAATGAGTACATATCAAAATTCAGAACATAAGACTGAAGGTAGACAGAGTAACATTAACAGATCCAGTTTGAGTGCATTGGATAAAAAGATATATGGAAAATACAAACTAAAAGGTACATAAAATACACTGCAGGCATATAGTTAATACATAAACTCCTATATACATGTGAAATATTTGCATATAAGATGACACATTAAGATGCTGAGAAAAGTTTATTAAATGTATTCCATTATTTATGACATGGGGTTATACATTACCTAACCATTGTCATGGTAGCAGTTGCAGGTACAGTCAGTAAGGAACTACTCTAGATTTTTGATGTGCTTAGGCAGGTGGTTCCAAGTAGCAGGTCCTGGTCTAGTGTAGGCTGTCTCACCTACAGCAGTGTTAAATGTAGGGCATAGTAGAGTGAAACTGCAGTCCTGTGTACTTCTGAGTACATAATGGTTTTCTTGTAAAGATAGTTTCACCTTTAAAGGGGAGGCAGTGACTATCTTTTAACACCTTGTAAATTAGAGCTGTTAGAGGAAAATGGTCATATGAGGCACTAAAAGCAATTTGGAATTGTTTACCAAATTGTGATGCTCTATCAGGGCATCTGACAATAAAATGAAACTGTAGATTATGTTCTCGGCAGTCTGCATTTTGTTAATATCATGGGCTGAATGCAATAAAAGGAAGGCCATATTCAAGTTTGGTTATTAAAATCTTTGTAGTCTTAGCCCTGTGAGCAGCTTAGGTGGTGACTGATCTTGTAATGCAGTTTTAATGGAGCAAGGACATTATTAGTGTGTGTGTGTGTGTGTGTGTGTGTGTGTGTGTGTGTGTGTGTGTGTGTGTGTGTGTGTGTGTGTGTGGTAAAGAGAAGGGTAGGGTCAAATATTAGGCCTAGATACTTCTATTTAGTATATTCTGTTTCCAATAAAATCCATTAATACAATTGGAGGAATAGTATATAATTTATTATCTGATGTATTGTTTTTTCTTGAGTTTAGTTAGTACTTTATTAGTAGCAGACCAGGTGCACGGCTGAATTAAATTGTCCTGCAACTTGATTTGCAGATCAAAGCCGCTAATACTGGACTGCAGGAATAGCATATCATCTGCATGCATTATTAATCTAAGATTTGTTAATTCTAGGTGGAGAGCATTAACAGAGAATAAAGAACAGAACCTAGCACAGACATCTGTGGTACACTTTTTTTTTAAGTTTACCAGTAGTACAAGAAGAAATATTGATATGGACTTGGAAGGCTCTGTCTTTTAGATAGCTGCAAAAACCAGCAGAGTGTTATTTCCAAAGATTTTGTTGAGAAGAATGGTATGATTAACTATTTCAAAAGCCCTTGTCATGAGATCAAAGAGATGTCCAATAACAGTTCCCTCATTCAGGTTGCAATAAATTGTATCGGCAGCACTAGTAAAAGTACTGAAGGTATTGCAAGACCCATACTGGAAATCATATAAGAGGCCATAGCTGGTAATGTGCTTACATCGTTGTTTATATAAAAGCTTTTCAAAAACTTTTTAAACACCTTTATTGAATTATCACTTGTTACACAGGCAAATTTACATTAATATAGAATCAATCAAACTGTATCAACAAGTTGAACACAGGGTAGAAATAGGACTATAATCCATCAACCCATTAGGAGAAGTGATTTTAAGTAGGGGATAATGACTGTGTACATGAATTGCTTCCAGCTGCAAGTCTTAGGAAGGTGGGATGAAGATTGTTGGATTCTTTGTTGTTGGTGGGGGAGTAAATTGTTGCAAAATAGTTATCTTGGTTATGGGGGACTGCAAAAAGTGAGCATAAAGATTAGCAAAATTTAATCATTTGATATAAAGTGTTCATTTTTAGTAGCTGAAGAGTTATTTAATGTCCAGGTTAATAATTTCATTTCTTTCCAAAACTGATTATGTCTAAACCAGTTTGCTTCCTGTTTCTCTGTAAGGTACAGGGATGTTGCAGTATTACTTGCAATTCTTGTTTCTTTCCTTAAGCACACAAAAAAGCTTGATATGGCTTTGCATTGTTGGTGTTCCTTTTCCAGTTCTTCCAGGCTGAATATCTGGCTTTAATCTTGTTTTTAGTATCCACTGAAAGCCAATGTCAGCAGTCTGATCTAAGCCTTCTTTTTGTAAGTTGCTACATTGTATTCATTTGTGGTCAGTTTTGTGTTGAACATTTCTAAGGCGCAGGTGACTTCAGACATGACATATAGGGTCCAGTCCATAGCACTGAGGAGGGTGTTGAGATTTGGTAGCTTAATGAAAGGGAAATATATTCCTTCAATTATTTGAGGAGGTCTTTTATATGTTCTGAATGAGCAAATGCGCTTAATGAGTGAATGGTCATGCAAAGCTTGGGGAGTATTTCAGTGTGAAGCCACCTGTTTTGTACGTTGGTTATTATTAGGTCAGGTATGCAGTTAAAGCCAATTCGTGATTGGTATAAGTAGGAGCTTGTGCTATTTGGACCAGGTTAAACTGCTGCAGTATTTTGCTCAGAGACCGAGTCTTTCACAATAACATGGATATTGAAACCAACTAACTGTGTTGTTATGTATGCCATTAGGGAATGTATGTTGTAGGGTTTTACTTAAAAGAGAGAAAGAGGAAGGTGGTGGAATGTACACTGCAACAATCCACATGTAATTATAGCTACCTGATGTGATATGACAGAATATACAACTGGGACTCTTATCATCTGCAGTATGAGAATTAATGCAATCCACAACTGTAGTTGAGATATTCCTTTTGATTAGAATTGAAGCACTGGCCCCAGATCTAGGGCATGGTCTGTTCTAATTATACATATAATAGTTTTCCTGTGTAAAGCTAGAGAGGCAGAAATCATCCTACAACCAGTTTTCTTTTTCAAGAATTTTTTTTATTAATTTGACATATTTACAATAAATACACAGAATAGAAGAAATTAAACTTCACATATTGTTATACAATGATAGGAATATATTGAATCATCAAGGTAATCTTATACCATTAACACATTAAGAATCTTGGTATTTCAACAGCAACATTTCAAGGTTATCCCAAAAACTAAAGGTCTTACTATGATTTATAGATAATACTTTGATAACTTATTTTTCAATTTTACATGGTATTTTTGTTAAACTTTAAAAATTCTTTGAATGTAGGAATTAAGTTTGATCTCCATTTTTTTGTAATAACTTTTCTGGCAACTGCCAAGAGAGCCCCAAAGAGTTTTTGCTCTTTGGATTTTATAGATACAGGAACTGGAATATTCATTAGTATTACTAATCTAGTTAAAGAACAATTATCAGACCATAACCCCTTAAAAATGTACTTATCTCTTCCCAATATATATTTATTTTTTCACAATCGATAAACATCTACATAAACATGTCAGCTTTGACACTGTAACAACATCGCCATCAAACTGAATAAGTCATTTTACTAAACGTATAGATTTTATATGGAGTAACAAACATGATGTGCATATATTTCCACATAAAGCCTTTCCAGTATGAACTTGAAGATGTTTGACTAATTAAGTATCAAAACTTTATTCTTACCATCTATTAAGTCACTCAGTTCACCACTATCTATAAAATTCTAGGATTTTGCATTAAAATTATTATTATTATTTATAATTAACTTATATAGCTTAGACAAGCTTCCTTTGTATGTCAGTTGACCTTATTTAACAGCATTCTTATACTCATATAATTGGGGAATAATATTCTGTTCCTGTTCAATCATATTTTCCACAAATTCATTTAATTTTTACTGATGGATAATATTAACTGGTTAGCAGATTCATCCAACTTAATTTCTTTCACTAAATTTTGTGGGGAGTTAGATTTTCCTTTTTCAAAACAATCAAACCATAATACTAATACCTTCCTTTTTAGTATATTCATTTTAACATTATTTTGAGTTTCCTTAAATCTAGACTTATGTGGATTAGGAAAACAAACTAATTTCTATGTTGATATTAATGGAGTTTAAAAACATATTTCTTAACTGTTTTAATAACGGATTTCATATATGTAGATTCCAAAAAATGAAATTAATTTCCATCTAAGGTAAATTTTTTTAACTAGATGAAAGGATTATTACATAATTCTAATTTATCATCTGTAATAAACTTATAAGTATTTAGTACAATCTACAACTAGATGGTTTTCCACTGACTAGTGCAAGCTGAGTCTATCCAGAGAATAATGGAGTTAAAACCTTCAACAATAGAATAAGATTCTACATCTGGGAAGCAAATACCACCATACTCCCATAATCTTATTGCATTTCTATAAGCAATTCTTGGCTTTTTAGGATATCTTAAGAATGAAGTTAATGTTTTCCCCCCTTTTTCTTTAAAAGTTTTTCTCAGGTATTAAAGCTATTGAATACAATATATATATATATATATATATATATATATATATATATATATATATATATATATATATATATATATATATATATATGTGTGTGTGTGTGTGTGTCCACTTTTAAATTTTGAAATACCAAAATCTCGAGTTTTGAGATACCAAACTCAAAACATCGAGATTTTGGTATCTCGAAACTCAAAAGTGGACCAAAAAAATAAATAAATAAAATAATGTGTTTGCAGGGGGACAAGCCCACCTGCACCCCCAACACCCCCTACTTAAATTTATCAACTCAGAGATCTCGTTACCATGAAGAGAACAGTAAGTGCAACAGGAGCATTACCATTCTCTTCACTGTAGCATGATCCCAGAGTTGGTATATTTAAGTAGGGGGGTGTGGGGGGAGAAGGGGAGCTTGCCCCCTGCAAACACATTATTTTAGCTGTGTTTTTTTTTTTTTTTTTTTGGTCCACTTTTAAGTTTCAAGATACCGAAATCTCGATGTTTTGAGTGTGGCATCTCAAAACTGGAGATTTTGGTATTTCGAAATTTAAAAGTGGATATATATATATATATATATATATATATATATATATATATATATATATATATATATATATATAATCCTGGGTAATGTCATCATTTTAATAAACACTAGTCTAGTCTCAAAAGCAATAAAGCAAAAAAAAAAAAAATTAATGACATTTCTTAATAAGAAGTAACACATCTTTCATTACTTTTTCAAAAGTATTGTTATTAATCTTACTCACATCCGGATACAGTTATATTTATAAATACTTTAATTCTTTTCCTGACAGTAATATTTATATTTATTCTTAAACATACTATCTAGTAATTGATTTATCACTAAAGTTTCAATTTTACTGCTATTAAATTTCAGCAGGTATACTTCTTGAAACTTTTGAATTTCCTCATCTATTTTTTCGATCAAATAAATTAAATCTGCTACAGTTAGTAAAATGTCATTTGCAAAAAGCTGTGTTTTAGATTGAAAATTTCTATTAATTTAGAATCCATGAATTTTTCATTGTTCCTTATTCTATTAGCTAAAGGTTTGATAACTAAAGCAAATAATAAAGGGGGAAAAGGGACACCCTTGTTTTGTGACTTTGTTTAAAGTGAATCCTTGAGAAATGTAATATCCAATTTTAACATATGTTTTGGAGTCTCTCTACAGGTTTTTAATATTCCAGTAAACTGTTTTGGAAATGCAAACACTTTAAAGTTTTAAACAAGTAGTTCCACTCTACAGAATCAAATCTCCCTCAATATCTAAGCTAATTAAGGTCAATTTCTTGTTCATTCCTTTTGCTAAATCTAAAATAGTTACTCCCCTTTTTATATTGTCATACATTAATCTATTGAATATAAAGCCTGTTTGATCTGTATTCAGTAATTTATCTAATATATCTCTTAAACTTGTGGTGATAAAGGAAGTAAATATTTTATAGTCTACTTTTAACAATGATATAGGTCTATTTGAGGAGTCTAATTTATTATCTTTTCCTTGTTTATGTATAGTTGAGATTACAGAAAATTTCCATGAGGGAGGAATTATTTTGTCACCCTGAATCATCCTGAAAATGTCATGCAGTAATGCTAAAATATTTAATGGAACTCTGGATCTTTAACATTTTACCTGCTTTTAAAGATTCTTTAACTTCTATCAGAGTAATAGGCTTAGTCAACTGAGATACGTATTGGTCATTTAGTTTACAAGTAACATTTTCTTTCTACAAGAAAAAACACAAATTGGAGTATAAAGTACCTCAGTCCAAATAGGCTATCAAACACGGCTCGGTCACTCAAAATGTATTAAATAACAATAAGAAAAACTCGTAAACGTAAGCTCTTTCACATCAAGCTTGGACGTGTCTTCAGATTTAACATCCTCCATTGAAATGAATCCCTTTATACTACTGGTAGATAATTATTCTCTTAATCAATTAAACATAATAAATAAGCATTTAAAGATATAAAACATCATCAACTAGTACACAATAAAAACTAAAATGTTTCTCTTAATAATTGTCAATTTTGCAATCATCAGAATTATTATTTTTATCTTTATTAAGATTCTGATGGGATTTTTTTTTTAAATAAGCATTTCATCTGTATCTAAAGTAAGCTTATAAGTGTGAGGATTTCTGATCTTATTGAGTTGTGCCTTTTTGCTTAATATGTTACTTCTATTGACTATTCTATGTAGATTTTTTTGAGGTGATTGCATAACTATTGCATATATTCTAAAGCTATCTGCACTTTTTGCATTAAAACTGTTTGATATTTTTAAATTATTTCAGTATTTTCTAATTATCCTTTTTGCTGTTCAGATTTTGCTTTGTGCATTTCTTCTTGTATTTGTAGCAACTATTTATCCCATTCCTTCATATTATTATTAGCTCTTCTTCCCATTCTATCTTTAATATACATTTTTTAAAAGTCCTATAATATGACTTTACTAACCTGACTATTATTATTCAAAGATAAAAAATCCTCAATTTGTTCCTAGAGGTAACTCTTAAACTCTTTTAATTTCATCATATGAACTGGGATTCATAAATAATCTGAAATTTCCTCGTACCCATTACTATATTAATACTTAGTGCATTATAATAAGATAGAGGACAATGAATAGTTTTAAAATAATTAAATTTATTAAGTGAATCTATAGAAGCATAGATCCTATCAATTCTAGTTTGCTTCCCATGCACAAAAGAATAATGAGTGAATAACAATGACTTATCTTCTGCATTTACTATTAAGTCAATGAAATTATTGCTACTAATCCAACTATTTAGTGCTTTAGCTGATGCCATTATTATAAATTTCTTCTGTTAACTTGTATCTTTTATACTATATATGCAGTTAAAATCCCCTGTTAAAATTAAACTGTCTTTCCAATGAATTTCTAATAAGTCTAAGCGATCTTTAGCCATGTTTGGACCTATTACAGGGATCCAGTAACATAAGCTAATGTATAGATTTTGAAATTATATTTAATTAATAGAAATGTATCCATTCATTTAGGATCATTAAAGGATTCAATGATCTTAGGCATTGCAGTGTTTTTTTTTTGTTTGTTTTTTTTGCAAACTATAGGCTTTCTTCTCTTCTTTTTGTTAAGAAAAGCAGATGATAACATTTCAAAGCCTAAGTTAAATATAGCATATCTTTATCTATGACATGAAATAATATTATGTTTCCTCTATTTAATTTTAGATATCTCATTAATGATTTCCTTTTATTGCAATGATTTAGTCAATTCACATTAATAGGTAACAGATTAAAATTATCCATACTGTGAATTTAAAAAGATTTCTTTTAAAAGATAATATGACACATTTATCCACCATATCTAATTTAATAATATATGACTAAAGATCCTTTTTCTAATTCTTCCTTTCTACAATCTAAACTACTAAAATTCAAAAACAACAAAAACAAAGACAAGTCTTCAAGTATGACTATATATGGTCTTTCGGCTTTTCCAGGTTAGGGCTTGCCACAGCAGAACTCCGGTACACTAACGATTGGCAGTGGATTTTTATGGTGCCGAGTTGCCAGCCTGATGGCCAACCTTCAAAGAAGGCACAACCATTCACACATGCACCTACCTGCATGTCTTTAGATGTCATTCGACCGTGGAGAGGACATGCAGACTCCACACAGAAGGCACTCCAGCTGAAAATAGTATGGGAGAACAACTATGACTATATATAATACTTATAAAACATGCCCTACCATGGATACCAAAGTTTACTTGTCTGCCTATTGAATAGTAAAACTACTAAACTCTAATCTAGCAACACCTTAAAATTCATCCAAAAAAACTAGCCAAAAGCAACTGAGACTTACATATAATTAATATAATATTATATATAGGTCAAAGTAATAATAAACTATTAATTTAATTATATATTTTGCATTTTAAAACTATTCCCTGATATCTACATGCAAGTTTAATAACCCTCTTCTATTAATCATGGACATTAAATCATCTAACAAATAGTATACAATATACCTATTTATATAATAGTCATATAAATTACCCATTTAATATTCCTAAATTATTCACTCATTCATCATTATTATAACCAGCCATCTAAATAAATAAGTATAACATAATAGGAACTAAAGAAATAAAGACATCTGTAACTGTACAAGCCACAGGTCATCTTATCATACTAAATTATAATACAAAAGAGATCAAACTGCATATGTATTTGTCATGTCAAAAGACACACGCATATTTTGCAGTGTTAAAAAATAAAATCTAAATTAGTTTTTAAAGCACAAGTGCCTCTATTTCAAATTTCTGTAATACTCTTAACTTAAGGAATATGAAAATATTTTAATAAGTTAGCTTATTAAACTACTTCTTAAAAATATGCACATTACTGTGGTCAAAGTGAATGTCTTACTTTTTCTATGGAGTCAAAAAAAAAAAAAAGAATTGCAGTCTATATTGTACTCAAAAGTTAATTTAAATGCCATTTTTTTTTGCCGGATTCAAACATATTGAAAAATCTGCTTTACTTTTTCTCAAAATGATGCAGCAATAAAGCACTCACATTTCAACTTTGACTTAAACTACTTCTTAAAAATATGCACATTACTGTGGTCAAAGTGAATGTCTTACTTTTTCTATGGAGTCAAAAAAAAAAAAAAGAATTGCAGTCTATATTGTACTCAAAAGTTAATTTAAATGCCATTTTTTTTTGCCGGATTCAAACATATTGAAAAATCTGCTTTACTTTTTCTCAAAATGATGCAGCAATAAAGCACTCACATTTCAACTTTGACTTATGAAAGGAGTTATTTCAGGTAGTCAGTGAATATCACATTCAACATTTAGAAAGTTTCAAAGTTACGTGCTTCACATTTCAGCTTCATATTATTTTTAAATGATTTATATGATTTTCTATGTAAAGTATATGTCATCTTGTACATTCACATTTCTGTCATATGCAAGTATATGCAATAGCATCTTTCTTAAAACAGTTTGTTATAGGTTCATAGGTGTTTATTACGCTAACGACCTTAAGGGCAATTTTAAGCCTAGCCATGCATCCCAAATCTCTGACAGTTTCTGATACCCTCGATAAGTATAAGCATGGGCCTGGGAGATGAACCATTTACAGGTTATCTGTGTCCATTAGAGACATATGTGCCAAACCAGGGATGAATTTCCAGTTTCCCATCTAATTGTCCAAGTTGCACTTGAATTGGATTAGGGAAGACCTCTACTTCCCTTGAATGGGGAGCCTGTTCCATAGATGGGATAATCTCTGGGATGCATACCTATCTCTCCAGCAGGCCCTATCTATATCACAGGCAAGGTTTAAGTCTTTAGAATGAGTAATTCTGGTGCTGTTTGTTTTGTGGACATGAAGGAGGCCCATCAGAGTGGGTTCTGACAATGCCCAGTATGCCAGGCATAGATCTCCTGTCAAACGCCTGTAGGAGACAGAATACAGGGATAGTGCCTCGAGGCAGTCTGCATAGGACATATTACTTATGTCCTGTATTCTGTTAGTGAGGAACCTCTGTGGACTTTCCAATTGTTGAATATGCCTGGGTAGATACATACCAAAGGGAGAATTGTACTCAATGTTAGGTATGATGAATGCCAAATACAGTGGAACAATGACTTCCTTGGGATTAGATGCCATACCTTTGTTTATAAGTTGAGCAATATAGAATGAATTCCTCACCACTGCAGACACATGATGATCAAAGACTAGACGACTATCTATGTGTTCTCTAAGTTCCTGACTACTGGGTCAGTTCTAAGGGGTGTGTTGTCAATATGATAGTTACCAGGGATGGATGACTTCCCAAAGGATACTACTATACATTTCTTGGCATTTAGGTTTAGTCCATGGCTCTGACAACAGTTGTTTGCCTGTGTCAGCCCTTCCTGGAAAACATTTGTTTCAGTGTGAGATAGAATGGCAACTCACAATCATTTGCAAATTTAGTCAGCTAGAGCCCACTGATATTGGCCTTGACCTCTGAGAAGTAAATGCCAAAAAGGAGCGGTCCAAGGACTAATCCCTGCGGGACTCCACTTGTGATTGGACTCTTTGTAGAGGTACACTCCCCAATTCTAACTTCCTGGTTCTTATCTGTGAGCCAGTTGGCTATCTACCGGGTGACATATGGGCTTGTACCTAGCCTATAGAGTTTATCAGCAAAGCCTGAGTGGGGTGTTGTGTCAAATGCCATGGCCAGGTCAAGGTAGGCAGTGTGAATAACTTTGCCCTGATCCATTGATTTGGTGACCTTCTCAAAGAAGTCCACCAGGGTGAATAGGCATGATCTTCCCTTTACAAAATCAAACATGGTTGCATCAATTCTCTGGAGGTTTTCTATATCTCTAATGATCATCTCCATGATAATTCTTTCCATGGCTTTACATGTAAGACTAGTGAGATTTATGGGTCTGTAGTTTCCATGATCTGTAGATGGCCCACTTTTGTGCAGAGGGATGACTGTTGCCTTTCTCCATTCATGAGGCATAAAGCCTATTTGACTGCTACAGTTAAATTGCAATTCAAGACTCATAGGTCATGTTTCATGCTATTTAGAAGGCTTCTTGGAATATTGTCTGGGCCCATTGATGCAGTGTTCTTGGTCTTAGAGAGAACATTAAGGACCTGTTTCCTAGTGATAGTAGGGGGAGATATATTTGATGATATTTCCTGAGGGAAGGCTGAGGGGGAGAGAGGGGTAAAGTTAAAGTTGAATTTATCAGCGAGAAGGTTTGCTATATCTTCTTGCTCAGTACAGATGGCTCCATTTACAATGAGCTCTGCACAGAATTGTGTATTGCTTTGTGGTTGTTCTTGGCACAGAAGGCCAAACTTACCTCTCATTTGGCTTTGGTAGACTTAATTTGTCCTCTGAGTTGTTTGTTTAGTTTGATTTGAGTGCTTTTATCCTGCTAGGTGCTGCACTTCCAAATTTTTGCCATGATTTTCTTCCTCCTGTTATACAGGCAATTGATTTTGTGATTCCACCAGGGTGGCTTGTTTTTTTTGAGTTAGTTCTCTATTTCTTCCTGGTGGGTATAGCTGCCTCTATGCAGCTGCTAACATGCTTGTAGAGGGTTTCTGTGAACAGTTATGTATAGGCAGAAGTGCTCTCAGGGTTTATGGGGCTTGCAATTTTGCCAGGTTCTCACTTAATAACAGGAGGTTAAACTTTGAATACTTCCTGAATATTCCAGGTTTAGCTTGGCGTCCAGGTCTTATTTTTACTTCAAAGGAGACAATTTTGTTGTCTGACTTATCAGGGAAGGCATTACAGTAGAGGATGTGCAGCAGTCTCCCATGTTAGTGAGGACCAGGTCCAGTATGGTTGCACCTCTGGTTGGTGTACTGACTATCTGGTTAAGGAGTTTGGGGTTACAAAATCTAGAAATCTCTGTGCATGTATGTTTGTTGTTGTATAGGATTCCCAGTGAATAGTGAGGTAATTAAAGTCAACCATGAATATGTTATTGGGTTAGATGGTTAGTGTTTCTAATAAGTTTAAGTACATGCTATTGGTTTCCTGCGTCATAGAAGGGGACCTATAGCTTGCAAGGAAGTAGTATTGGATTTTATCTATAGTAATTTGGACATGGAGCAGCTCAAGTGCATTGTCCTGTTTGACCAGTCTTTAAGTATATTTATTTTTGATGTAAATAGAGACAACTCTACCTTTAGTACTTGCCTGTGAAGTAGCTGGTCTAAATGTGTGAAAGGGATTATAACGTTTCACTGTTGGTGTGCTCTCTGCAGCTTTACACCATATCTCAGTGACCACACAGACATTAGCATTCTCTTGGGTAAAGAGAGCTTCTAGGGAGTGTATTTTTTTGTTTAGACTCCTAGCAGTGAGCAGTAATATCTTTAGATTTTCTTTTTTTTTTGATTTGTTATATCAGAAGTACTTTCAATCTGGCATTGCCTAAAAAAGGCACTATGGGAGAAAGCAATGTTTTAGCTAATATTCGAAAGCCTAGAGGGGAGAGGTGCAGACCATCCCTGGCAAAGCAGCATGGTCTGTTGACCATCTCCTTCCATGTTGACAAATATTGCACCCCCTTAGAATGACACCAGAAACTAATGCAATTATTAAAGTCAATCATCTTTTGTTCGCATTGTGGCATCATTCACGGAGGTCAAATGCTCCTCAATGCTAGGCTCATACCAGCCTGAGACACATATTCTGAGAGCTCCAAGATGTCTCTCTTCATATAGTGTAGGGATATACATCTCAGGTCATTTACTCCCACATGGACTATGACTGAATCATATTGGTAATTGCGGTCCAATGACCTGCGTGCATGCATAATGTAGCAGATCCTATCCCCTGATAACCAACTGACTGTAACTTTCTCCTTACTCAGCCTGGTGGGAGGGACATCAGTGTGTCTCATGATGGAGTCTCCAATGGCTAGAATGTTAGATTGTGTGATGGCTTGCCTTATGGTCTTAGAGGTTGAGGCTCGATGAGATGTAGCTCTATGTGTTGATGTGGGTGTTGTTTTGAAAGAGCGCATTTGGGGCTGATGAGAGTATTTGTTATATATACTTCATCTAGGATGTCTTTATGGTTTAGGAAGGATACATGTAAGTGCCTCAGCATATATGGGTTGTATGTCTGCCTTGAATTGTGTGTGATGGGTGCAGCTATGTACTACTGACAACCTTATTGACATTAGGAGTACTTCTATGTGAGAGTTTTGCCTCCAATGACATTGCTTAAATGCATTTCTCACATACCATGTCAGTTTGTTTGAGAATTAACTGGTTGTCAGTAAACATGAGGCAATTTCTACATTACCACAGGATACCCATATCCAGCAAACCGGTAACAGACACAGTAGGAAAGTTCATATCCATGGCAACAGACCTTTTTCATTGATTAGACAGTTGGAGTGAGAATATCAATCACTATCAGGAGTATCCATTTTGCAACTATGTGGACAGTGCTTGTCAATGCAAACTAGTTGTTATTTGTGCAACTAGGTATTGGAGAAATTTCAATTTGATTTTACAAGAAAAATGTCACTCAAGGTGTCTGAGTCTGTATAGAGCACTGCCAAACACTTCAGAGGAAATTAATAGGTAGACCCTGAAAATTTAAGGATGAAGTATTTAGGCAAATATTCTGAAGTTAGAAACAAATAAGCAGTACTTACTGAAAACAAAGAATTAACTTGTCAAGAATGACAAAAAGAGGGGAGTCACATGAACGGCTACTGCCTGGCTACTACTAATGCTGGTCTCACCATAGCTTCACTCTGTTGGGATACAATGCTCCTTTGCTTCTTCTCTCACCAGAAGCAAAATGTTAGCACCAATCTCAAGAAGAGAAGCAGGCCACGACCTGTTTGGTGATCTGCAGTCTTGTCCTTGATGATGCAAGGGTCTGTAGGTTTGTAGCCTTTTTCTGGTAGATGCCTTGAACATCAACCATATAAATCAGGAACGTTAAGCACAGGCACTCACTCTCCAATCAGAAACAGTCAGGAATCAACCCACTCTGAGATTCCAAACTGTCACCTACAAAGCAGTGACGGCACATCTTTGTTTTGCCCCAAAGTGAAGGACACATTTTCTAGGTGTGAGAAAGACGGACACACCCTCTCTGCAGTGGGCACACATTTTTGACCACTCAAAGATCCTTTTCTAGGAAATAATGAGGCCTTCAGAAAATGTGGTTCAGGAAGTCTCAGGACTCTTTGCAGGACACATGTGGAGAAACTTCTCCTAGGGGCAGAAGGGGGAACTCTAATGATTGATGCCACACCCACAGCAAACAAGGCCTGCAATATCAGGATTCCAGAGATTCTTTCTCTGACAGACCCTACCAGCAGTCCTGGAAGGAGGCCCAATTGTCCACCTCTGGAGGCAATCCGTGGTCAGTGATCCCTACACCAGAGAGCCTGGCTTGACATAACAAAAGATACTAGGGTGCAAACATTATATCCATAGAATATATAAAACCCTTTTCCCTCCCATCTCTGATCTCAAGAAAAACAATGATGTTCCACCCAGTCAGAGGGAAGAAGCAGCATTTCAAACACAAAAGCTGCTAGAAAGAAAGAGCCATCCAAGAGGTCCTGACAGGGGTCTATATTATAACATCGAATGTTATAAAATTCGAATGTTATAATATCAAACCAGTTTTGTCAAACGTTGAAAACAGTGAAGGTGCAGGACACTGAATTCTTTCCCAGTGAAAGAATTTGGTGGGCCGTTGCTGTGGCTTCACTGTTTTCAGCGTTTGATATGTTGGAACATTACGGGTTGGGTTCAGGTAATTGTGCGATTGTGTTTAGGTTAGGGTTAGGGGTGGATTAGGTGAGTTAGGGTTAGGAAGCGGGTCAGGTAAGTGTGTGGTTGTGTGGATGTTAGGGTTAGGGTGTGGGTCAGGTAAGTGTGCGATTGTGTGTAGGTTAGGGTTAGGGGCGGGTTAGGGTTAGGCTGTGGGTGAGGTGAGTGTGCGATAGTGATGGACCTTAGGGTTAGGGTTGGGTTAAGGTAAGTGGATAGCTAGTGGTGTATGCAAAGTTTAGTTTAGGTTTAGGTGTAGAATTATAAGTGTATGTGTGTGGACTGTTGGTTTTTGTGTGTATTTGTGTTGTGTGTATGTTTCTTATAATAGCGATTTTTCCCTGGGAAAAAATCGCTATTCTGACTGTTCGATGTTTGCGGATTTCGGTATTTAGGGTTCGATATTATAACATTCGATGTTTACGAACTTTGATGTTATAATATAGACCCCCTGACAGACCACATAAATCCGGAACTTACTCAAGGTTATTTTTAATGCCAAAGAAAAGAGGGGACTGGAGACCAGTCTTAGATCTCAGCAACTTGAAAAAGTCAGTTCAACATACCAAGTTTTGGATGGTCATGGTTCAGTCTATTCTCCCTTTTCTGGGCAAGGATGACTTCATGTGCTTGATAAACCTCCAGGATGCATACTATCACATAAAGGTGAACAGATGATCCAGAAAGTATCTACTCTTCTGGTTGGGAGCCAGTCACTACCATTTCAGAGCTCTACCCTTTGGTCTCACCACAGTCCCAGGGAGTTCACCAAATTCATGGCAGTAGTAGTGGCTCACTTGAGACTGCAAGGAATCTGGGTGTTTCCATATCTAGATGACTATCTTATTACCATCCTGACCAGGCATCAATTGATAAGGGCAAGAGATCAGGTTTATCAGACTTGTTCTCATCTGGGAATAACCATAAACTACAAGTCTCAACTACAACAGACTCAAAATCCGGAATTTACAAGAGCAATTTTCAACACAAAATCACTGATAGCTTCACTACCTCCCTCAACAGTACAAACTATGAAATCACAGGTCAGAAAAATAATCGGAAGTACGAAAATTTCAGCATGCTTGGTCCTTCAAGCTGTAGGATCAATGTCAGTGGCAATAATCTTAGTACCTTTAGCCAGATTTTATATGAGGATTCTCCAATGGATGCTAGCAACACAATGGTTGATACTTTTCCAAGCCATGTCAACTCAGATACAAATCACTCAGACATGCAAGAGCAATTTCAAGTGGTGGCTTCAATCAGATGATGTTCTACAAGGCTGTCCATTTAGTCCCCCTCAGCCCAAGGTAATCATGGACACTCCCCAGTTGAGGTGGGGGACATTTTCTGAGGAAAACAGTCCAAGGCACTTGGTCCAACAAAGAGGCCAACTTGCATATCAATGTCCTAGAGATGAGAGCAGTGCTCTTAGCATTGCAAGCCTTCCAGGATCCTCTCCCTCCAGGGATAGTTGTAATTCAAGCAGATAATATATTGGTAGTTTGGTACTTCAACAAACAAGGAGGGACAAGATCATAACCCTTGTGTCCAGAAGCACTCAGAGTATGGCAATGGGCAATCTTATTCTACCACTTTTGCATAGCAGTGCACATTCTGGGGAAGTCCAGTGTGATAGCAGACAAACTGAGCAGGTGCATTATCCTCATGAGTGGTCTCTCAACAGAAAAATGATAGAAACTATTGTTTTGTCAATGGGGATAGCCTTGCTGTAATCTTTTCTCTTTCCCCCTAAACAACAAATGCATCAGATATTTTGCCCTAATACCCCGATAGGGGAAATCAGCAAGAGATGCTCTACTTCATGATTGACCCCCTAGTCTTCGTTATGCCTACGCACCAATCCCATTGATTCCAAAGTTTCTGCAGAAGGTTGCCAGGTTAAAGAGCAAATTCATCCACATTGCACCTCACTTGCATCGGCAAGTTTGGTTTCCCTTCCTTTGGCTTCACTTACTTCACCAACCTTGGATTCTGGATCTGATTTCAGACCTCCTATCTCACCCAATAGACATGATCTATCCAGACATTTCAAACCTCAGGCTGACATCCTGGTTTCTTCAATTCCGTTAGTAGCCAGACAACTGATGCTCTCTTCCCCTGTACAACATATACTTTTATCTTCTTATAAACTTTCAACATGAAAACTGTATGTAAGTAAACAGAAAAAAAATATTTACTGGGCACAACAAAATAATGTTGACCCATTTTCAGCTCCAGTACATAACAGACTCATTTTTTTAGCTTTACTTTTTAAACAAGGAGCTAGTTCATCAACTATTAAAGTTTAGTTAGCAGGAATATCATATTTTCACATTGGGTTTGAAGGTTCTTCAGTAGGCTCTCATAAATTGTGCAGAACTTTTTTGCAAGCACTCTTCTTTTGAAAACCCAGTTTAAGGATGCTACTCCCCCACAGCATCTCAATTTGGCACTGCAGGCTCTGATACATTTCCCCCTTTGAACCAGCAGCTAAATGTGAGCTTAAGTATCTTACTTGGAAAACTGTTCTTCTAGTAGCTATTATCTATGCTAGATGAATTTCAGAGATTCAAGCTTTGTCTTCAAATCCTCCATACTTGATCTTTCGCAAGGATAGAGTGACATTACAAACAAATGCCTCCTTCCTTCCTAAGGTGGTGTCAGAATCTAATATCAATCAATCCATTAATTTACCAGTATTATTTCCTAATTTTGCAAAGGCAAATACATGTTACATTAATTGGATGTTAACAGGCAGTTACATTTCTACCTTCATAGAATAAAAGAGATCAGAAAAACAGACCAATTGTTTGTTTCCTTTGCAGAACTGAAATTGGGTAAACCAGTTGCAAAAGCAACCTTAGCCAAATTGCTATCCTCATTCAACTGGATCCATGACAACTTCTACAGTTTTTTCTATCAAGAGCTTCCATGGACAATATTTGTACAACAGCAGCTTGGGCTACTCTCCATACCTTTGTTACTCATTACAAACTGGATCTGGTCTCAAAGAGTAGAGCATCATTTGGTTCAACTGTGTCAGGTATATCCTTCCTTAGAGTCCACCCAGGATTGCAGGTAGCTGGAGACTCTGTTCCAACAGTTAATGATAGAATGGAAATTGACAAAATCCAATAAAGAAGTTATATACTCACCATAATGTTCCATCTGTGTTGTCCATTTTCATCCTTCCTCAATTTCCCATCTACCATCCCCCATACTTTCTTTCACTGTCCTTTATATTGAGTAATTTTAAGTCTTCCACAGATATGCATGTTAAACTTTCTCTTTCTGGTAAATTCAACAAACAAGATCTAAGGTAGCTTAGGACTGGTGCGTTGTGGGTAAGAAAGAAGCTTGAGAACTTCTTGGTTACCTGACAGTCATGGAAAAATGAAAATGGACAACACAGATGGAACATTATGGTGAGTACACAACCCCTCGGATTTACTAAACATCCATGTAGGACTAGTTTAGTCCTGCATGGAAGCGCCCTTTTAGGAGCAGGATGGCAGCGCACCATTCATATTAATAAGGTGCACTGCCCGAGCTTCTAGGCTTGCACGGAGTGTGTAAGAGTGCAGGGGGCATGTCTGAGAGCAGAGCTCTCAGAATAAACATGCCCCTGCAATGTAGAACAGCAGAAAGGGGTAAGGAATAAGCGAGACTGGTCATAGGTGTCCACATATCCCCACCAACAGTCCCCCATGTGTACAACAGCAACAGTACATTAAATAAAATGAAGAAACCCTTTTATTTTTCTTTAAAAATCTCATTAAAGCTAACCACAGGTGCGTGGGTATGCCCATTGCTTAGCTACGGTTAAAGCAGCTTAAAAGGCTGAAGAAGATAATAAGGAAGTTACATAAAAATGAATAAGCAGAGCAATAGTGTAGTGGGTAGAGCATTCGCCTTACAAGCAATCATTCCCAGTTCAAGTCCCACTGCAGCACATTCCAATTTCCATCGCAAAGCACATTATGGAAAAGGAATTCCCCTGCACAGAAGTAACTACATGGCTCCATATAACATTGTAAACCAAAAACAAAAGCCAGCAACTGTGAGCTGTGGTACTAATTTAATTAATAAAAAAACAACAAGAAATAACAGACCGGTTTCAGCTATGGCATTAACCTAGCCTTCATTAGTGTTAGTTTACAAAAGCATCTTGAAGTTCTTGTATACATTTACAAATAATTGATCATGAGATTTCATTGGTGAGCTCATGAATATTCATTAATGTTTCAGATCATACATATTCATTAAGACCAGGCTGGAACAGTCCACCTAATTTCACAATCCATTTTTTCTCTTTTGCATTTAATTTACTGTGCCATCCAGATTTGTTGGATCTGTCACCTACTATTTTATCAATAATGGTGAAATGAAATGTTGCTGTGGTATGTTTTAGAGTGGGTTTATAAAGGGCATTGCTCATTCTTTTACATTTAACATCACTAAGGTGTTCAGAAGTGTGTAGTCTGAGGGATCTAGATGTCTGTCCTATGTAAAATGCATGGCATCTACAGGAAGCCATATATATGATCCAATCTGTGCTGCAGTTTGCAAAAAACTTGATATCAAATATGGTCCCACAATTACTACTAGAAAATTGTTTAGTTTTCAACATATGTTTACAACAGCTGCAATGGCCACATGGCATAGAGCCAACTAACTTGTCTCCAGAAATGGAAGTTTGGATCATATTGTGATTGATGGAATCATGCTGATGTTTGTAATGGTTGAAATAAGATCCAATATCTGCAGGTGTCAGATAAATGTTGTGACAAAAAGTTGTCAGCTAAGAGAATGTCGTCTAATGGCATCAATGACTCTGTTGGTATTCCTGCCATATGTGGTAATGAACCATAAAGTGTTATTTTTGTGTTGTGATTTTTGTTTGTATTTGAGAAGGTCCTCTCTTCCTAAATTTGCAGCATAATTTCTTGCCATGTGTACATAACCCATGCTGGAACCTCTTTCTTGAAACCTATGAGACAAATCTTTGCGAAAGAATTCAGAGGTATGTTCATCTGAACAAATATGTCTCATCCTAGTAAATTGAGACTTGGGAATATTTTTGGTGTTATGGGCTGGATGAAAGCTGAATGTGTGGAGTAGGGTGTTATATTCTGGGTATTTTCTGAATACTTCAGTACAAAGAGTTTTGTCTTCATTCCTGGTGATTAACACATCCAAATATGTGATTTTGTATGAGTGATAGTTGATGGTAAATTGCAGGTCCCACTTATTATCATTGAGATACTCCACAAATTCCATCAAGTATTCAACATCAGACCTCCACACCATCCAGCAATCATCCAGATATCTACGCCATATATCAATTTCCTCCAAGTAAATGTTGTGTGTAACATCATAGATAATTTGTTTTTCTATGTATGCCATATATATATCTGCATATATGGGAATAAATGATGCACCTATTGCAGTACCCCGTATTTGGAGCTAACATTGTTGACCATAGAAGAAAACATTTTTGGTGAGAACGTGTTAAGTCAAACAAATGAGGAAAGTGTTAAAGCCGGGTTTGTATAGCTCGGATTTTTGTAACCAGTATTCAGTGCCATCAAGCCCGGCCCAGTGTGGTATATTGGTATATAATGCACAAACATCTAATGTGCATAGCAACCAATGATCCTCAATTTGCATTTCATTTATAATCCCTAAGAATTCTGTGGTATCCTGAATTATGGATCTTACCCATCTCAATAATCATTTTAGATGTTTAGTTAGAAATTCTGATAATGGTAAATATGATAAATCATGCCCTATACATAGCTGTCCGTATCGCACATGTGTCCACTGGACATATGTAATCCGGTCAAATTGGCATCACAACTTATTATTGTTGTCCTCACCCCTCTCCCAGAGGTTTGAGTGTCAAAATCTACCTCCAAATTCAATGTATATGCACAGCTGTTGCTGTAGAAGAAATGCGCAGCTATGGAACTTCCTTAAACCCTTCCTGCACATCCCTAGCTATTTTCCCTACTGCCTTTCCCTCTTTGTGTCCTTTTTTTCACCACTTTCCTATCAACCCCCTTTTCTTTTCTTTTAAAGAAATTAGTCTGGGGGTAAGTGGCAGCACTTTTAAGCAGCAGTAAGTGAGTTTAAGCCTGTTTGTGCAGGGGTAAGCAATACCTACACACGTTAAGCAATTTAGAAGCTAACTGAGTATAAGAAACTGTAACCGAATGTTAGCAGTGCTTACCTCTGCGCAAACACATGCAAACCCGCTTACAACTGCTTTAAAGTGCCTTAATCACTCTGTATCCAATGGCCCATGCTCCAATGTGGAGCTAGCAACATCCCCATGATACATATACACAGACACATATATGCAGATGCAGATATACACACACACACACACACACACATATATATATATATATATATATATATATATATATATATATATATATATATATATATATATATATAGATATATGACTACACATACACATGCAGAGATATGTAGAGTATGAAACTCATGTAGTAGGCGCACACAATATGGAAAAGTCACTATGCCTACAGTTAACACCCTAATAACTGGACACTGGATGAGCCACCCATACAAATGGCATTATGTTGCCTGCAATATATACCCACTTTGAGGTCATAGGATAAAACACCACATCAGGTTTGCAGAAATGGAATACTTTTATTTGTGTACTATTACAGATGTACATGCCTTGTCATATAGCTGTTCAAACACTGACATCCATATAAACAGAGTAATGTAACTGTGAAACAGTCCTACTAACACAGTAGTCTGGAAAGGTCCTCAGCTGTTCCTGTCAATGCCAAGCCTTTCAAATCATACAATAGTAATGACAGACTGGGCCACAGGATACCAGACAATCAGCAGTAAGCGAAGCAGATGTATAGTCCAGCAGCCCCTATCTACACTCTACATAATCACTAGGTGGTACAGACATCAGTTGGCCAAATGGGATATAACTGATACATAAGATGGCATAACTGACACCATCACAGGCACACTGGCAAACAGAACAGTCTGTATGGCAGGAGGCAGTAGGCTTGCAGTAGCCCACTTTATGTCAGTAATGTCAGGATAGGTGAAATGTATGGTACTGTGCATCCAGATACCTTATGGCAACCCAACTCTGATACCCCCACATTTTGTAACAGCCTAAGTTATGTTTGGTGCATCCCCCCCTAGACTCAATACTACAAGGCCATATACCACTGTTATATACACTGGCCTCTGGAGTACATATGGGCACACATGTATTATGTAGCTGAAGCCCATACATATATGGCCCCAGCCCCACCGTATGTGTGGTGGATACAACAGCAGTGGACTTCTGGCAGGAATGGCAGTGTGGTATACGTATATGTGCATATGTATCACTATCTGTATATGTGTAGACATCTAATGCTTTGTATATGTATATATCTGGATGTGTATATATGCATATCTATGTACATATACACATCCATTTATATATGCCGATATGAACATGTGTAATTATCTATATAGATACTGGATAATCATATATACATATATATTCACCATATATCCTAAACATAGGGTGTAGCCCTACCTCAGCCCCTATAGTCCCAGCTCTGTAGTGCAAGGGGATGTCAGTATTTATAGCAGGTATATTAATAGATAATTGCTACTGTAATATGGACTTTTTGTGGGAGGTCACATCTGCTTTTCACATGTGCGCCATTGGCTACTGACAGACACCCTAAGGACATCATAGTACAATACCATTGCAAGCATGTAATGCTCCTGTGGACTACAGCAGAGATATTGGCCAATAGATGTGGGCATTCTGACACACTCTGTACAGCCCAGAGGTATACACAGAACACCTTAGTGCAGAACATGTAGACCAAGCCTGACAATATGGATGTTAACAGTCATGTAGATGGGTATAACACATAACGACTGGTATATATTTGCCCACATAGGTTATCCAGTCACACACCCCTGTCTGTCCTGACACATAATAACTGCTGGTACAGAGGTGCCATGGCCACATACTACCCACTAGATATTATCATACATCTGCACAGCATCCGACCGCTCCATCTGACATGCATGACTGTTAATGGAGGACCAGCAGCAGTACATCTAGCAAGTATCTGCACATGACATCTCACTGGGTAAGTACTCTAAGCTGCTAGGCATGTAACAAAACACTGTGAAGGCTACAGGCAGACTGGCTGAACATTGGCCTACATCTCCTATGGGGGAATGCACCTGTACCTGCGTATATAGCAGGCTCTACAGGCATGTAACAGCACAGGATAAGATACACCTGTGTGGAAGTGAATAATCACAACAAATGTGAACACAGCCACAGCCACATATGGTAAGCTAGCATAATATTATAGTATATGGACTATCTGTTCAACACCATCCTCATATGTGCCACTCACACACTAAACCTACATAAACTGGGCCGCTACACAGTGTGGCCTGATGCCTGTCTGTGGTATGGGCCATGTGTGTGTATGGCCCTACAAACATGTAAGCCAATATGGTAATATACAGTGGAGCAGCATGTAACATCAGATAGGATGGGACCTAGAATGATGACATCTACCAAAGTCTGTACACAGGCCAAGGTTCATATTGACAATACACATACTGTTGACATTCACCATAAGTACACAGACCTTAGTACTGTATAAACAACCACAGAATGTCCAGGTTATGTCATCAAATATAACCCCTATTGTACATTACATGTGTAGCAGTCTGATATTTCACTGGCTTGTTACCAGATGTGATGATACTAATTATGGTGTGCAGCACATATGCATTTCTTAATGCATGGCATATGTACAAAAGTTGATAGAGTTGTGGCTGGAAGCACATATACAGGGCCAATATTGACATGTTGCTGTGATAACATTTTACATTTACTGTTGTAACAGGGTTTGTCACAACATATGTCCTATGATGGATATGAAGTCAGTAACTGACTTGGCTTTCAACATCCACAGACTGCAATCCTCACACTACCTTCTGCAGTTCACAGATACATGCTCTGTTGGTAACACATAGAACCAAAGGCACCACACTCTGCCCAGTCTGCAGATGACACTACAGATGGGAAGTCCTCATAAAATAGAACTGACATGACAGGTATTAATACCTGTAGGACAGCCATATCCACACACACCCTGTTAAACCAACATTATTCCAAATGCAGTATAGCAGCACTTACACTCTGTAGTCAGGTCAGGCACATCCCCTTCCTGTGTGTTGCCCTGTTTCCACAATGTATGTTGTCAGAGGTAAATCCCCAATCCATCTGATATGCTGTTTTGTAGGACAGCCATATCCACACACACCCTGTTAAACCAACATTATTCCAAATGAAGTATAGCAGCACTTACGCTCTGTAGTCATGTCAGGCACATTCCCCTCCTGTGTGTTGCCCTGTTTCCACAATGTATGTTGTCAGAGGTAAATCTCCAATCCATCTGAGATGCTGTTTGCCAAACAACAGATTGAGTTCCTGCGCACAGTGAATGGAAATGGCCAACACCAACATGATGTTCCTAGATATTGGAGTGTGTTTCCATGCAATTGGCTATGGGAATAATACCACAGCTGTTCCACATGCAATCAGCTAGGGGAGGGCTGCAATTCATGCAGAGGTCATCAGCTGATCATGAGCATCACTTAAAATGTACATGCTGCTGCCTAAGCAAAGCAGGTGGATGTCTCCACATTCACCAGTGAGGGAGGGAGTGAGAGAGGCAGACAGAGGCAATGACAAGTCAGGGAGGGGTGGGAGAGTAAAACTTAAGCATGCTTGTGTCACACACCTGCCAGCACAGGGTATCAAACCCCTGATGAATATGTAGTGCTATTACAGTCCTATACAGTTATGCGATGCACCACATAGGTTACTGGTTGTGGAGTCCTCAGAACATATATGTGATGGTGAGTGACATCTGCAACAGGGATATGGTAGCCATATGGTAGGTGAAGTACATGTGCCTGTCCGCATGAACAGGTGCTGGTGGCAACACAGCTACTCTCTCACAGGGATGCACACACATTGACACACTTAGCAGGGCCAGGGATACAGCTCATAACTAGTGAGATTGCCACAACACATTACTGTGCAAGTATCACATGCACCACATGGGTCATATGGAAGTTATATGAGCAAAGGGTATGGGGAGGTGTCTGACATCAGACAGCATGCTTCAGTATGCCACTGGGGGTTGTAGTGAGTGTGGATGTAATCATGCGCATCATACACCACACACACACAAACACACAGGGTGCCAGTACTGACATGTATGGGTGCATTTATGCACGGGTATGTAGTGGTTGATGACTATACAAGGCTAGGTGATGGGTACACCTTGGTATCAGGTTACATGACAATGGTCTGCATTGTGGCTCATGGCTGTGGTTTTTGCATTTGCCCACTCAGGTGGGTATTGTATCCACCATCCAGTCACCTGGGTGACTATTGCGTGTGGCCAATGCTGTGCATCACTTGCCATGTATTTGTTCTTAGTCCATAACATGAATGGTGTCTGGGATGTGCACACCTCCTGCATGCATGTACAATGACATGTGGAACTGTACCTTGGGTGTCGGGACCATGTTGTGTACACAGATTATCATCAGATGTGCCAGTCTTGGCCACCTGTGGCAGAAACTGGTAATGGACAGCAGGTTAACCCTGCACCTACATTGATAGCATGCTAATGGCATTCCCTGGTGTCAGTGGCATCTGTCCATACAGGGCATGTTTTCAGGCATGGTATGTCCTTTGTGGGTCACATGTGATGGCACCACAGGTGTTACAGGTGTCCAGTAGGGAACATGGGGAAGGTGCACTGTCTGCACATATGTGCCTATTGGACAGATGGACAGGGTGCCATGCCCTCCATATGCCACTGCAATCACTCCATAGTTACTATCAGTCACCAATATGCAGTGTACCACACACATATTGGCTGTTGCCTCAGCATGTGTGTGTTTATATGAGACATGGGTTGAGAGTGTGCTCTGGTTAATACTGGGTTGCCAATTGTGATTGCCTGGCCTTGATGTCACATGTATGGGTAGGGATTTGCACCCCAGCCTCTCAGCTATTTCACATCTGTTATCCCTGTACAGTGGACACTGTGATATATACTAGGACCACCATATAAGAAATTTGCAAAACCCACACCACATTGGGCCCAGGTGTCACATACTCACACTTACCTCTACACAGGGTATGAGTTACAAACACAGAGACACACAGACACACAGACACACACACCTGTCATGTCTGGGAGTAGAACCCCTACCTAACTAGTTTATTACACTATAGCACTACGCAGTTATAGTACACAACATGGAGATTACTGGAGTACTCCTTCTCCAAAGGTGTATATCACATTGGATGACATCAGCAGCATTGCCAAAGTAGGGCACTTGACATGTACTGAGTGTGACTAGCCTAAAATGCATTACTCCCTACATAAAGATTGAAACACACACAAAACATCCACAACTGACATGTGTGGGTATAGAACCCCTAACAGAGGTCTATATCACACTACAGCAATAGGCAGTTATGGCACAAGCTATGGAGATAACTGGGCTACTTCCTACCCAGAGGTGGATTTCTAGGCGGATGACATCAGCAGCCTTGCCAAAGTAGAGCATGCAGATTGTATCGAGTGTGACTACCCTAAAATGCATTGTTCTCTATACAGACATGGTCAGACAGACACACTCACAAACACACACACACTTGCCAAGTCTGGGATTTGAACACCTACCTAACTAATTTATCATACTACAGCAGTGCACAGTTATAGGACACGCTACAGAGATTACTGGGCTAAAATCTCCCCAGAGGTGTATTTCTAGGTAGATGATCAGCAGCCTTACCAAAGTAGAGCATTTAAATAGTATGGGGTGTGACTACCCTAAAAAGCATTGTTTTCTACACAGACAGGGAAAGACTGACACAAGGCACATGCACAGACACACACACACACACACACACACACACACACACACACACACACACACACACACACACACACACACACACATGCCAAGACTGATGTTAGAACTCCTACCTAACTACTTTATTGCACTACAGCAGTACACAGTTATGGCATGTGCTACAGAGATTACTGGAATACATCCTTCCCAGAGATGTATTTCTAGGTGGATGACATCAGTGGCCTTACCAAAGTAAAGCATGTCAGTTGTAGGGAGTATGACTACCCTAAAAAACATTGCTCTCTACACAGAGTCAGACACACACAAGCACACACACACAAACACACACACACACACACACACACACACACACACACACACACACACACACACACACACACACACACACACACACAGTTGCCAAGGCTGGGGTTAGAACTCCTATATAACTAGTTTATCACACTACAGCAGTACACAGTTATGGGACACGGTATGGAGATTACTGGGCTAAAATTCTCCCAAAGGTGTATTTCACAGTGGGTGACCTCAGCATGCTTGTCATAGTGGGACTATGGGGAAAGCAGTGTGTGTGAATGGGCCATAACCCATTCATCTAGGGGTTGACATGCCACATGTGGGCACAACCTCATATTTCACAGGTACGTGCATACAGCTGCTAGATGACTACTTATTGAACAGTCATGTTGCACAGCTGTTGCACAGATGGCACGTGCACCACATACTTTGTAATGCTGTCAGATACTGGTGGCTAGTATCTGCAGTGAGTGACATCTGACCCTCGTGTGGTTGGGGCCCGTTGGCTGTGTGCTGGGTGGGACAGGCCTGGATGGTTCCTTTTCTCAGTCACCCTCTTCCACACATCTATGTATGTCTACCTTTGGCTTATTATAGTGTGTTGTCCTTACATATATGCCTGTATTCCTATCCACTGTGTGTGCAAAGCATAAGTGGTGCATACTGAGGAGTGTCTGTGCTAACATCTGTGGCTGCCAGATATGTCTGGTCAACTGGTGTTTGCATACATGGCCTTCATGTGTTTGTGTGTGAGCATGTCCAGTATGACCTTTCAGTATCTTGTTGACTGACATTGCCTTCATTTCAAGTGTGTTGGCATGCCCAGTATGGCTGTCTGTACTGAATGTGTGGATTGAGTCCAGGTCATTTGTACTGCAGTGCTGACCTTTGTGTTGTACACCTACAGGTAGCATGCTATGTCTGCAGGGTATCCGTCGATCATTTGGCATTGACTGTTACTACATTTTTGCATAGGATGGGGGGCACACCTGACTATTTCTATATTTTCTATATTTTTACACAGGATTGTGGGGGGGCAGACCTGACTGTTACTATATTTCTACGTAGGATGGGGGGGGCACACCTGACTATTTCTACATTCTTACACAGGATTGGGGGGGCACACCTGCCTGTGACTACATTTTTATGTAGGATGTGTGGCACACCTGACACTTGTACACATTTGCTAGGACTGTACTGGTATGTTGAGTACTCCATTTCAGTTTGTAGTCTTACCTATCGTGCTGACTAGAGGCATACCACTGTACTACAGCTCTTAGCTTTTAATTACCTACATATTAGTTTCTGACTTCCTATCCTTCAGAACTGACATCCCACTGCTTGACCTGCTGCAGTCTGTCTGTGTAGGCCTGGGCGGAGGTTACCCATAGCCCTCAATCAGTGGCCATAGCACAGCCTTTGTTTGTGTTTGTCTACACCTGTCCTGCTGGCTGTGACTGTTGTTGGGTATGTGAACCCCACTGACTGACATGTGTGAGTCACTTACCTTGTGGGTGTCCCAGTATTGAGGGTGGTGCTGCAGGACTGCCTATGTCAGATGCACATAGTACACTCCCCACACATGGTTAAGCACAGGTAGTGTAATATTTGGCATCCCTTTTACTGTTTGTGAGAGTCAGAAAGAGGTGTTATTCCCTGGGTCCCTTTTGTGTCAGTGTATGTGCTATGTGTTGCCTCTTTGCCAAGGCCAGGGCATACTGGGCACACCTGCTCCTGCCTACTGGGGCAGGCTCAGGTTGTTCCTCCTTTGAGTCACTCTGTGCCTGTGCAGGCCTTGGCAATGGTGGGGGGCTGTGTGGCCCTGCCCCGTGCTGTTCCTGCTGCAGCTGTTTCCACAGGATCATATTGTATAGCATGGCACATACAAAGACAATTTGGGTACATGTAGCTGGTGAGTACTTCAAGGCTCCACCAGATGTGTCCAGGCATTGGAACCATGACTTGAGCATCCCATACACACGCTCTACTATAATCCTTGTCTGTGCATGTGCCTCATTATGGAGTTCTTGTTCAGGTGTGTGTGTGTGCATTTCTGATGGGTGTCATCAGCCATGCCTCCAGTGCGTATCCAGCGTCCCCCACTAGGTGATCATCAGGGATGTCCCCACTGGCAAATCTCTGGTATAGCTGTGTCAGATGCCAGATGTGGGAATCATGATAGCTTCCAGGGCAGCCAGCACACACATTCATTATTATGCACTGGGCATTGCACACAACTTGGCAGTTGATGGATGGGAAGCCCTTGCGGTTGATGTAGACCCTACCCCTCTCACCAGGTGGTGCTTTGATGCATATGTGCATGCAGTCTATAGTGCTCTCTACCTCAGGGTATTCTGCTATTTGGTGGAACAGTTGCAAAATTGCTGGCCAATGCCTCACAGATGTTGGGGAAATATATATGCTCACAGACATGTGCTGACATGGCATCCAGGAATTGGTGGAGTACCCTGGATGCTGATGCCTGTGAAATCCCCATCATATCCCCAGTTGGCCTTTGGAAGGTACCTGTGGCTAGTATTCGTAGGCCTACACATACCTTGGTATCCACTGAGATCGGTTCCCTTCTGTTAGTTCTGTGTGTCAGGCGTAGCTGGTACAGCTCAACAATTTGCAATAGGAGGTCCTTGTCCATCCTATAGCACTCCACTATCTCCAACTCATGTAGCCCCTGGTAGGTTACCCTGGGTCTGTACACTCTTCTCCATCTCCTCACTGTGGGTTGGTTGACAGCATTCACATCCTCACCACCCTCAACCTCATCCAGAAGTTGTTGTATGATAGCTTTTGCAGCCGCTATCATTTTGCTGTTGTGAGTGTTAAAAGTTCCCCGCTTGTTTACACTGGTGGTGTAGAGTGTGGGGAAAACCAGAGGGGAAGGTGTTTGCATAGTTTACAGTAGTGTTCTAGGCTGGGCTGGCCTGCTGCCTGTGTAATTGGCTGATTCTGATACATTTCACCTACCAGCTAAGCTAGTTTTCCTTGATTACCTTCCTACTGCTGTTTTTCCTTCCCATTGCCTTCCTATTTAAGCCCGTGTGCACACCGCACAAACAGAGTGCTCAAATGTGCACACTGCTGCTATTTCCTGGTTTAACTTCTTTTTTCTTCCTGTAAAACCCGGTGCGCTGTGCTCACATCCACTTAGGCTTTGTAAAGAGTGCTAGGCAGGTTTAGACACCCCCTAGCTTAGTTGTGCTAAGCCAGGAGCACACCCGAGCCACAGGGCTCCAACCCGCTTATAGTATGCCTGACGCACACCCCCATGATGTCACCTAACTCCTAGGCTTGCACCAAGCTATTTCTTCTCTTACACTGTTGCGACCTGGCTCAGATGCTGGGGAAAACTGGGATTCACTATCCTTCCCCTCCTTTCCATAGGATTGCTTATTAACACATAGTTACATGTCTCACATTGAGCCTCCTCCCTTAGCAACCACTACTCACTGGCCATGTTGTCTTGTGCCTGCCATTGACTTAAATGGCGGAATACTAATTTTAGTTAGAATGCTTAATTTAGGTACATTTTGTTATTTTTCCCCCCGATCCCATTTGCACGCCACTGCCCTATACTTAAACAGCTGAGATTGGCTAAAAAAAAATAAAAGTTGATTTCTATATATTTTTTTATGTTTGCAATGCCAATGGCCTTATACTTGGCCATTGGCATGCTTACTACATGATATGCAGCCTTTATTTGGAGCTGTCACAGCTCCGTTTTGGATTTTGCAGAAATGTACTCGGTTACTAACCGAGTGCATTTCTGCAGATAGCACTAGTCCTGCACGGACTGTTGCAACCTTCCTGGATTGCAATATCACCTCATTGCATAGATTCCTCCTGCAAATGGGGTGATTTGCATACCAGGGCTTAGTTCATGCAGTATTAGTGCAGGCGCACTTATGCACATCCCTGCAGGCTGTTCCTGGATCGCATGGCAGACATATTGCCTGCTTGAGCTCCTGCACCAATCTTGCATGCCATGCTAGATTTCGAGAATCTGGGGGAACTTCTTTTTCTCAAGCTTTCTCAGTATTTCTGTTGTTCATAAACGACTTGTGAAAAGAATGTGTTACACAGGAACAAGGCAAACAAAACTACTGGCAACTTTATGCTTTCAATTAGCATATTACTTAGTACTGACATTCAGTTAACTCAGCAACAGACATACATAATAAATAAAATTAAAATATTAACTTATATAGCTTTAAAGATACAAATTATATTGCTTATAATATAATGCCATTTTTTTACAGAAAGTATCTGTTTAACATTTAGAAACACACTTATATGTTTAGTTAAATGAAATATATTTAGTCTTTCATTGAAACATTCTGGTTTTGTATCCAGTTTGTCTATTTTAAGTACTATATCCTGTATACTAGATAATATTGACTGAATGTCTTTTTGAACACAAGAATCCTGAACACCGTTTCTTGAGTGAATCATGTTGAAGTCTCTTCTCTCTTAACCAAACAGCTGAAATTCAGAAAGACAAACTATTGCTTTTGAAGAACATGAAGCTATAAATTTTGTCTCTGGCTATTAATGAATAAAATTACCTGGGAATATCTTCAAATTTTATTTTTTATTACATTTTCTGTCAGAGAAAAGTTTTCAGTCACAGACCTGTCATCAGTTGTTGGTCTCAGTTAGCCATCTTGGCCATGCCCCTCTTCAATCAGTTTTCTAATATAACAAGAATATGGGGAATTTCTGATTCCAGCCATGTTTCAAGACTGGTCCATGTAGTATTAAGACTGCATGCATTAAGACAATCAGTCGTAAGCTCTTTATTTCTGATATGAGAGGCAATTGGGTCTTGTAATTGAGGGCTTAACTGTGGTGGTCCTGGGTTTGAGTGAATATCTCTTGAACATATACATAGGAGATTGTGGAGTTTTGAGAGAAGATCCTTAATTTTTGGGATGGGGATTGGTGGTGTAGGAGTATGGATTGCAATAAAATTGTTTCCTAGTAGCATAAGGGAGAGTATTTCTGGCAATCAGTAGCTTGCATATTCCTATTTGCCTGTAGAGCTGGTGAGTTCCTGACATGGACGAAAAGGAGGCAAAGTATCTGTAATGAATAGTGAAGGCTAAAATGACAGATAAAATAGTAAGACAGCATACCAAGGAACATATTAACAAATCAACAATTAGTATTATGAGTCTGAAATAATCGGGGTAATAACTTACAAAGGCAGCAATAGAGTGTGAATGCAGAAATGTCAGAGGAGTAACAGATAACATAGCAGGGTAACTGGAGAGTGAGAGAGGTGGTAAAATGGAGAGAAAGGGCTGGTAGGAGTCTATGACAATAAGTAATGTAACAATCTCTTTTCCATAGTAATAAAAGGAGATGAGAAGGTAGATAAAAGAAACACCCCAGCCTAAAGTTTGTCAGTGCATTTCATTCAATTTAAAGTTAGAAGCTCCAGAGAAGAGAAGACTGAAACTTTATTATCTGCAAAAGAGGTGTCAGGAAATGTCAGACACTGTGTTACATTTCAAGCCCTACAATTGATAAGTGAAGATGGTAGGAAGAGTAATATATCTGGCTATACAGAATATAGTGAAACAAGGTGGATCATTGAAATGGGGGCGAACAGATATCCGGGACATAATGGTGTTGTGCCATTAAAACCCATTTTAAGTAGGCGTAGATCATATATTCAGAAAGGTTTGCCTTTTTTTCGTTTCCCGGTTCGGGGTTGCCACAGTGGAACTCCGATCCACTAATGATTGGCAGTAGATTTTTATGGTGCCAAGTGGCCAGCCAGATGCCCAACCATCAGAGAAGGCATGTCCATTCATGCATGTCTTACGGAGGCCACTCAACTGCAGGGAGGACATGCAGACTCCACACAGAAGGCACTCCAGCCGAGAATCGAACAGGAGAACCTCTTACTGTGAGGCAACAATGCTACCACTGTACCACCACATTCGGAAATATTGATGCTTAATTGTTTTTAAAGTTTGATTGCAGAGTTTATATTTAAATATCAAGTGATTTGATCTGTGTTTTATGTCTGAAGAAGGGTATTGTACCTGAAAGCACTAACATCTTTTGTGCAATAAGTTATACTTTGTTTTAACCTTGTGGACTGTGGATCATTTTTGTTCTTAATCAAAATGTCTAGATGAGAGAAGTACTGTACAGCAATACAGGGATATAGGGCCTAGTGGGGGAGTCATCTTACACTGAGTCTCAGATGGCAGAGATTGCAGCTGCAAAGATTTAGTCTATCATTCTATACATATATATATATATATATATATATACATGTGTGTGTGTGTGTGTGTGTGTGTGTGTGTGTGTGTGTGTGCGTGCGTGCGTGTGTGCATGCATGCACATGTGTGCGTGTGTGTGTGTGTGTGTGTGTGTGTGTGTGTGTGTGTGTGTGTGTGCATCTGTGTCTGTGTGGGTTGGGGTGACTCTCCTACTTCCAAACATGTGAAACAAACAAGCAAAGTCTGCAACACTGGGTAATAGGGACACTAGATGTCACAGATTACTCTTTAACTACATGTCTTAACAGCACACAGAGTCAGTAGGGAACACTAGTCACCAGGAATGTCTATTTATCAGCGTTAGTAGAACTTTAGAAATCAGAGAATAACCATTTGTTATGTTGCTCCTTAGTGGCACTTAAAAACATAACGTTGATCAGTTGTGGGGGAATTTATAGCCACCAGGGATTAACTCTAAGGATGTGGGTCAAGGAACACTAGATACCAGGGATATTTTATTTAAAAAAGAAAAATGTGGTGCATGGAACCACTAGACACCAAGGATACTATAAGTAGCATACCTTATAGATACTAAAAGGGATTCCAGTCCTCTATCCTCCTACTTCCCTCAGAGGATAGTAGTAATTTGCATCACTACTATTCACCAGGGGGATAATGTAAAATAAAACTTAAAAAAAAAATATGCAAAATGCAAAGGTGGGGGACAGTTGAATATGAGTGTTGTACTCCTGCTGCAAAAACACACTTTAGCTTCACCCCACTGTGACTGAGACATGAGAGCAGGAGGATTTCCTCAACATATAGTGAGGATATTTGGCATTATCCATTACCTATAACAGTTCATATTAAGAAGGAGAGGGACAGGGAACATTAAGCATACCTGTCAACCTTGTACTACAAGAAATCAAGAGAAATCCAAAATTAATGGCCAGACACACTTAGAAAGCTGCTAGTATAACAGCTTTTACACTGGTATGGATTTACTGAAGGATATGATGCCTGAAAAATCTAATGACTGGCGTTAATGATGGAATGTAATCATACATGATTGACAAGGCAAGAAAAAGGAGACACTGAAGCTCTTCTGACATCACAGGAGTAGGTATGGAGTATGTGATGCTTGTGTGTGTGTGTGTGTGTGTGTGTGTGTGTGTGTGTGTGTGTGTGTGTGTGTGTGTGTGCGCTCACGCATGCATGTGCATATTGTTATAGGAAAGTGAATGGGATGTGACTGTGCTAACATAATATATCAGCTGCCACTATAACTTGCTACATGATAGTGCTGATCTGCTCTAATGGTAATTCATGGTGATTCAGAGACATGCAATTTAGTTAATAATGTGTTCTCTCATCAGATCACAAAATACTACATTGTGAAAACAGCTTTTTTACAGCAACCCTTAACATTAGCGTTGGGGCTCTTTCTGAATCCTTGGGAATATTTTCATGAATGAAAACCTCTTTTAACACATCAGCTTTCTTCTACTCTAAGTCAGATGTATAGTCTTTCTTTCATACAATAAACTTTGGGACATGTCACATGTTATTTTGCTCAAGTTAAAGTCTATGGTGATAATTTGATTTTGTTGGCAGCAAGTGATTAACATTCTGGTTGAAGTATCAAAGTTTATTTTTTGATTTATTAGCAGGCATGTAGAAGGGGCATGCCCAAATATTTAAATATTGTATTACCACATTGAAAAACAAAATAGTGAAAGAAATGTGAGTTTTGTGTTTATAGTGGAGTAGGTACTTCTTTTTGTGATTTATTGTTGGCACATCTCTGGATTTCTCCAACTATCTTCATGATGGTATAGATGGATAACAGAGTGGGATCAAATTTGGGCAAAAAAAGTAATACTTTGTATTTGAACATAGTGATCATTGCTAATGTTTCTATACCAAAGACAAAGCAATGCAGAGAGATGGTGTAAATCTATCTCCCGAGTCTTTCCATCTGCATACTCTATGAAATAGGTGGATCTGTTTTCATTCCTTTCACTGTACCCTGGTAAATATGATCAAGAAATTTTATGAAGATACTAAAAAAAGGAGAAGTTTCAGTCTGAGGACTGATATGGCTATAATGATCTTATAACCTATGCTGAGTAATGACTTTGGGCTATGTGATGGTAAATTATTTCAGGTAGTGTTAAACACTTGCATTACTGCCCTTCTTCCAAGAAGGAAGACATTTAGTATGGCCCTCTAAATCATGAATATAAAATCAATGAGCATTGCTACCTTCCTAGATTTGATTACTGCTGTAATAAAGTTTACAAGTTCATGCCTTTTATTTCTTTTTGCAGTTCTGCTCTGAAAATGGAAGGTAAAAGTACTTGCACCTTACACTGGTGTACAGTATTTAGCTGCAAGTCATGCAGAAATATCGGGATGTATTTGCTTTGTTTATGGAGAATGAGGAGTGCATATTCCAGTCTAGTGAGATTCCAAGGCTTGGAGAACATCACCTCTGTTATGACACACTAAGTCTTTCTGTAGTACAATTCAGTCTTACATGGTTGCCATTCTTTTCTTTCAGGGGTAGGTTACCTTTTGTCATCAGGGGTAAGGGGTACATAGTATCATATCAGTTATTCCAACATAACACATTTTGTATGCTGTAGTTCCTAAGGTGGAAGATGAGGGGGTTCACAGATAGCTGCTAGGCTTGCAGTCCATTGGACCATTGAGGAGCCTAGACCAAATTTCCAGTAACCCCTGAGTGCTGTCTGGTTAAGAAACTTGCTGAGGCAATCAAACCCTACACCAGACAAGCTACAGCTTACAGCTTAACCCTCTGTGCCAACTGCTAGACATTAACCTTTTCGTGCCAAATGCCATCTGCAGTGTAGATTACTATGTCCATGTGCTTATATTTGACAAGGAAGAATTAAAGTATAAATGCATTCCTCAAGGGCAGATATGTTTCTTATCCCATTTCCTCAGTACATGCTATGGTTTGAACAATGGACTGTGGAACATATTTATTTTCAGTGCATTCAACAGGATAGAAGTAAAACATTCCTTGCCTTTAGGACATCTGAAAACTCTAACCTCTCATTACCTTTGTCCCTAGGAGTGATATGTATGGCCATGATATAACTAAGACTAAATTAACATTGACTTATCATTGATACACTTAGTTGTGACAGTCATGGAGGGAATTATTTCACTGTCCATTACCATTTCTATCTCAATGGTAATTCACTCTCTGTATGGAAAACCTAACTTGAGTGCAACAAAAACAGTTCATTGTTTGTGGAAGTGACAGCCCAATGTCTATGTTCATTTTCATGCCATTTTACTGAGTAGATAATTATCTGGAGTGTTTTTAACTGTGGTTTAGCCACATCTAAATCACTTCTTTGGCTGTTCTGAAGATGGCTTATGGCCCCAGTTCATGATAAACACATTGTATGCATAGTCCATCACCTGCAAGAAGTGTATAAAAAGAATAAATGACTGAAAAAATAAAGAACAGAAAGCTGAACTTAACTATTATAGACATTAAGGTTTTCTTTTGTGAACTGAATGCTGAGGTTATACAATCTGTAGTGCCAAAAACTTCTAGTTCGACAACTGATGGATCCATTGTTGGAAAAATGTTAAAAGAGGATCATCCTTTTTTTTCTTGAAATCTGACTATGCTTCGATGTGAGAAAACATTTCTGTTTTTCAGGTAACCTACCTTATGAATATTAATTGCTTCTGATTATTAATAAACTATTCTTCTACATCTTGCTTTTTCAGCCTGTTCCCTAGTCCACCTAGCACACTTCTAGGTTGTTTAATTCAGATGGGTGTTGATTTATTTTTCTTTTTAATTCTTTATGATGGTGTAAAATAAGTATTTTAACTTTCATTGGAATTTCGGAAGTTCATCCTTTGCTGGCTATATTATGGTATATGTACTTGTGCCATCAAAATCATTTAATCCAATGAAGGCCTGATTGAGTGGTAACCCTTAGATCCCATAGTGTTGATATGTTCAAGAAGTCTTGTATGACCTGTCAGCAAATTGATACGTTTTAGCTGTACACCCCCTTCAGGCTGCAGTCTGAGTACTATTATAAACAGAAGTCTAATTCAGTAGGATTTTGAAGTTCAGAGATCTTTAGCATCTTACTTAATAGCAGTCCACTACATGCTATTTGGTGTACCCCTGCTTCAAATGTACGATTTTATGGGGAGGTGGGAGCTATGCTATCCAGTGGAGGATACTGCTTTCCTTTCTGTCCACCATCTATAAGCCTCACAGTGTCTTGAATACTATTCAAAAGAACAATGTATAATAATGCCTTATTCTGTACCTTAAATCAACTTTGAGTAACCCCCTCATATACTGATATCGACAACACACAGCCTATACTGCACTAAGTACCCTCTTCTAATACTGCAGAACTCACACATGGGGCACTTTGGCTATCATGGCGTGTGCTCTGAATAACTGCCATGTTCTCCAATTTCCTTTTTATCTGAACAGTAGATAGTGCCACCCTGCAGACTTTTCTATCACTATCACTTAATTAAAGTATAGCTATAGAAGCCTCATTTTTAACTGAAAATGTTGTTATCGAGCATGACGAGATTTATAAACAACATGACGAACTATGAAATTTGTATTGTAGATCATTTCTTTGAATGTATTGTTAGTTACTGCTCATGTTCCCATTACTTTTCTATGGTAACACGCCTCTCATTATTCTAAAATTAACTACTATTTGAATGTAAATTTGCATTCATGTCTATTTAATATGTATTGAAACTCTACTGTACTGTGTTGTATTGCAGTACGTTGTATTGTACTTTTCCTCCCACAGAAAGGGCTTTGTTACTTGAAGACATTCTTTGGACAATGACTATTAATATACGTTCAAGTCTATAGTGTTAAATTTGACATATCAATTATATATACTGTTCAAATTATTTTTTGTCAAATAACTGCAACATGTTTTTGAAATGAACTTATACATATTAGTTTAAGTATTGTGGGCCCATCTCTTTATACACTTTAGAATTCTGTGACACATTTTTGAGTCATGTCTTGATAAATTATAAAGTAAATTTGTTATTTTTTGTGTCTTTTGCAGATAACTGAGGCAGTAAATCCTAATGCTGCTTTCTCTCTCTCTCTCTCTCTATATATATATATATATATATATATATAGAGATAGCTAACACACACACACACACACACACACACACACACACATATATATATATATATATATATATATATATATATATATATATAAATGTGTCTTACGGCTTATCCCGGTTAGGGGTCGCCACAGCGGAACTCCGGTCCGCTATTGTTTGGTAGTGGATTTTTACATGCCGAGCTACCAGCCCTGATGCACAATCTTCAACGAAGGCATGCCCATTCACACATGCCTCCACAGAGAAGACGCTCTAGCTGAGAATCGAATGGGACAACGTCTTGCTGTGAGGCGACAACGCTATATATATATATATATATATATATATATAAATATGTACATATGTATACACACACAAACACACACACACACATATATATAAATGTATACATGTATACACACACACACACACACACAGACACACACACACACACACACACACACACACACACACATATATATATATATATGGTGAAAGGTTATGAAGGCATGTTCTGACACACAGAAATAAGGACTATCTATATCACATGAAACTATAACCATTGCTAAGCATTAATACAATGGTAACAAAGCAAACATGGCACTCATTGCAAAAAGAGCAACCCTAATGCATTTAGAAAATGGTACAGCAGTGTAACTTGTCTTGTACTTACTGTATGTGTTGAGTTGCACAGCTGTGCCATTTAGCATTTCACAGTCTTGTGCATTACTACAAGGGTAATATGTCATTATCAAATAATTTGCATACATATGAACTGAACCAATAAGCAACTGACCACATATGCTGATATCAAAGATAATCTCTTTCAATTTAAGATAATCCTATATTTGGTACCCAGGTAGTCAAATGGTTCTCTAATAGCATCTAATAATGTAGAGGATATTTCTTGTATTACCTCTGGGAATTCCTTTCTTTGGCCCCTGCTCTTTTGGATTCTACTTCTCTGAAGGAAAATCATATATCAGAGACTGTGGCTGATACTTTCTGTTCCTCATAAAATTTTGTGGTTTGCAGGCAAATCATTGAGGATGGAAATCATGAAATAAAGATAGAAATTTCAGTTTCAGACTTCATATCCTTCAGAAATACATGCTAACACAAAACATTTTATTCTGTCAACTTTCTTAAATTTATAACATCAATATTTTAAATTTGTCCATATTTGTGGGCCTTTGCCTCCAATTATTTTTGATGTTGTCCATATTTCTTGGGCTAGGAGGTTAAGAAGTATGACGGTAGCACTGCTCAATGGCAAAAGTCTAAACAAAAAAAAAAATCTCCTTACAGGCATTCTTAGCTCTTGCAGATATATGTATAGTTACTGAAACCTGGCTTTAGACCAGCAGTAGCACCTCTACAGTGTAATGCTTCTGTGACTGCCACTCTTTGAGACCCAACATAGAAAATGAAAGTGTTATTTGAAGGAGTATTTATATATACCTAAAAGACTATCTCTCCACCAGAATTTTAAGCCAGAAGAATGGTCCTGAATTTTTCCATATATTTTTTGTAATAAATAAAAAATCTGTATTATTTCATAGTCAGCAAGTACCACCTCCATATCATCTGTTACCCATGAGGCATCTCTCTTGAGCCGAATACTATTTTTTTCGGAGACTTCAACTATTCTTCCATTAATTGGGAAATCTATACCAGCACAAATAAATATGCAGAAATATTCCTGGACTTTATTAATGCTAGAACCCTAAAGCAACTATTTTGTGTCCCAACTAGGGGTTCAAAATACTGAATCTGTTTCTCACCAATACTGTAAGCCTTTGCTCAACACCTACAGTTATCACATCACTGGTCAAATTTGACCACTGTTTGGTAACACTCACTATGAGGCTAAAAACCTGACTTGTCACAAAACATTTCTGCATTTGGAGACTACTCTAAAGCAGGCCTAATCCAGCTAATTGAAAATATGATGAAATTTAAGTGCCCTCTTTAATTTGATGATCCAATCTCTCAAGCTGCCACAGTTGTGAATCATTTTTATGCCTACTTCAAAGCATGCATTGAGGCATCTGCCCCCCGTAAGAGACAAATACAATGTCAAAATAAAGAAGAAACCTATGTGGTGAAACCTAGAATAAACTATGCAGAAAGAGGAAGAAATTCATAGCCCATATATGCATATCAATACTCAATCAGCTAGAGTTGAACTCAAAAGTATTAACAAAACTCGAAAAAAAATTAAATCAACCAAAACAAGTACTGCTTGGGAATTGTTACCTTTGTTAAGGACAATCATAAATACTTCTTCAGCTATGTCAGAAACCTTTGAAATAATGCACAGCTGTGCTACAGAGGACATAGTCAGTATATTAATAGACCAGATCAGCTCCAACTTAATTTGTCGATCTCCCTCTAACTTCCCAACTTATAAGTACACTCACACCACTCCATTTGATCACCTCTGAGCAGGTCCTGAATGCTCTTTCCAAGGCCAACAACACATTCTCCATGGGTTATGATAATGTGCCAGGCTAGCTTCTCATTGTCAGCAGACACTATCTGGTAGATTCACTATTATTCAGTCTCAGCCTCACCACTTGATTCATTCCAGAGGAATGGAGAACTATGATAGTCATCCTGCTCTACAAAAGGGAATCCACTGCTGACCCACGAAAGTATAGACCTATAAATCTCACCAGCCTTATCTGCAAAACAATGGAATACATCATTATGGAACGTATTTGCAAGGATATAGGCAGTGTAAAAGCCATGGACACAAGCCAGTTTGGGTTGGATAAAGGCAAATGCTGCCACCCGAACCTTGTAGGCTTCATTGAACATACCACTGATGCATTAAATTCTGGCAACTAGTTCACACTCCCTAACTGAACCTGGTCAACAGCTGGCATTATTGAAAAGGTAATCAAATGAAATGTAAACCCCTATGCAGTCCACTGGATAGAAAACTGATTAAGTGGCAGGGCACAATCTATTAGTGTGGAGGGCATACTTTTAGAGTAGTCACCACTGATGTCCCCTGGAGATCAGTCCTTGGAGTGCTTCTTTTTGGCATTTACATCTCTGATGTCAAGGCTGACATCAATAGCAGGTATCTGACCATGTTAGCAAATGGCTTCAAACCAGAAGCTATCACTAAATTCCCCTCTGACTTCTAAATTCTTCAGGAGGGAGTAACATCCATCAGTACATGGAACTTGGAATAAAGCTAAATGCCAAGAAATCCACAAATCCTTCCATGGGCAAAACTGGGCACCCATCCACCTACCATATAGGGGATACTGCTTTGAAAAATTGAATTAGCCATTAGGAACATCAGCACTTTTGTAGATACCAAACTATCCTTTGATCAATATGTCTACACAATTGTTACGAAGTCCTATTACTTTGCCAGATTAATTGCCATGTAGTATTTTTTCCAAATCTAAGGAACTTATACCTCTCTGTTTCTCCCTCATCATTTCCATAATGGCCCATTTGGTATGTACCTTTTTATGTGTTTGACTTCACTTGAGAGATCTCAGGATTTCCTCACTAAGATAATGAAAGGCAGGCCTTCCTTGAGTTACCAAGACCACCTTAAAGTGCTCTCTCACCTTTACCCACAATATCCACTCAAGAAAACTTAACTTCTACTAAAACATAAATAGGACCTGCTGGAAAGATAGATGGAGAGTATAGAGAAACCTTTTATGAAATTGATTTATTTTTGCTGTAAAGCAAAGCAGCTCCCTGAGCCTTTGTGCATAATCTAGAGGAACAGATAGGCAGTTGAAAATATATTCCAGTTCTGGTCCCTCAAGCCTTCATTGAAAGGGGTTAAAACTACACACAGATTAGACCTGTCAGTGGGTACCTATGATTTGGGGTTATTGTGGCTAAACTACTAATGGTCTTATGGAGCAACACCCTGGTATTGACCTATGATCTTATGAGGGACAGATTCATAACTGAGTACATTCCCTGACTTTGAAATAAGTTGCCTTTACACCTAAAAAATGAACAGCCTATCTGCTTTCAAAAATCAGTTTAGAAATTGGGAGGACATCAATCCATAACTGGAGTATGGGAGATAATCTTCTAAACAAAGTTTACTAAACTTCTCTCAGTACAAAGAGGCATAATGTTTATGATTCCCAATGGCTGTCTGTTTATAAGTTTACTGTGAACATATGAGCCCATAAAATATTAAACAGCATCCCAGCCCCTTTTGATACCAGATAATAGTCATATTTGAAAGATTCAGCTCATGTTTTATCTCTTTCTACACTCTTTTTTTTTTCTGTAGGAGAATGTCTTTTGCAGGAGGAATGAATGCTATTAAGTTATCCACTGACACAACACGTTGATGTGTAAAAGTCCTTTAGTCTTAGGATCATCCTCAAAAAGTTACTGTTTTATGGGAATACTGTTTATCTGTCTAATAATATATTCACATTGACTCAAATGGCAACAAGTCTTATTTTCAACCTACTTATTCATTTTTTAGAATGTATTTTTATTCATCCTTTTTTATTTACTATATTTTAGCAATATCCATGACACTGGGTGTGGGTAATGCTTTATTTGATTTACTCATGATGACTGACATCGATTGGTCTGAAGGGTGAAGCCTGAGTGACAAAACAAAGCATTACCTACACCCACCTATGGGTTATTGCTATTATAAAATAGTGTTAGTCTTGTGTAATATTATGTAGTTGTTGCATTTTTCAGTTATTTTGTTTGTTAATATATGTGTTCTTCCATGCTGCTATAAAAACTAAGTCCCTCCACTTGTACTTTTTCCATATATTGGTTTATTTTCAAGACAGTATTAATCTAAAATGGGATGATTAAGATGAAGAAAAAAATAATAAACAACTAAACAATATTTCAAAAAATTAATTAAGTCTGACAAAATCTTGGAAATCCTATAAAAGCTAGGATTGAGTTTCAGTTTGGTCATTCCTTAGTGCTGTTTAGTATTCTACATTTTGTTGTGTCATTGAAGTTGCATTGCATTTTGAGTTTTTATTTTCCTTCTGGTACTATTTACAGCAACAAGCTGTAATGTGAGTGTGTCAGTTAATGTGGAATAACTGTGAACTATCCCTTGTTTTTTTTTCCTCCTATTCTTGGCCTGCTCCTTGTAAAATGTCTGTCCTCTAAGCTGTGTCAATAATCAAACTGTAATGCCATTTTGACCATTTATCCAACACAACAGACAGCATTAAAGATGCCACAGTATGTTCACATATCATATAATATCATAAAAAACATCCAGTAGTCATTAACTATTAGGTTGGTTGTCACCACCAAGGCTGTTCCGGCTAGCCTTTATGAGACCAGGTGCATGACCTTGGACCTGGATTTAAATTCCTCCTCCCAAACAAAACACCTGTTGCCAGGGCTACCGGTTCAACTGAACCTAACCTGCATGATGAGCTGAGGCTGCTGAGCACAAACAAGAGATAAAACAAGGGAACCATACAACCACAAGGCAGTCACCTAACAAGAACACTGTCTTTGAGGGAGGCAGAGGAAGGGCCTTTAAGCCAGAGATGAAAACTATTGTGCTCACTTTAAAAGTCGGTTGACTGGGGTCCTACTCCTAGACCCAGCGCATGGACAATGCAACTTATGGGTAAGTCATCATTGTAGTTTAAGCTGAGGCAATAACCACACTGTCATGACATTGTGACCATTTATTCAATACAAAAGATGCCACAGTATGTTCACATATATCCATATCATAAAAAAAACAGCCAGTAACCATTAAATGGGTTGGTGTCAACAAGCCTGTTCCAGCTAACCAAACACCTCTTGCCATAGCCACCGGTTAAACTGAACCCAACCTGCACTGTGAATTTAGGCCACTGAGCACAAGTGTGGGGGGGGGGCAAGGGGGGGGCACAAGGCAGCTGGCAACCCAGCATGCCCCCATCCCATCCCACCTTAGTGGCTTAGATACCATGCTAGCTAAGCTCCCTAAAATAGCCTGCAAGTTAGCTCTTAAAAAGTTCCATAATGGCCAGTGAGATGTCTGAATTAAACAAATCAAAACCTAAATTGTTCAAATGTACTATGTGACTGGTATAAGAATCAGGGGATCAGTTTCTCAAGATCTTTGTGGTGGATGACTTGAAATCTGACTTGGAAGGCAGCATGTATCACTCTGTGATTAATGAACTGCCTAGACACCCAATTGCCCTGGAACTACTAGTTCCTTACCATTGGATTCTCAGCACAATCAATGACCAAAACAAAACAACTTCTGGATATATCGTGAAAGCCTGTGAATATCAAATAGGATTTTGGGTGACAAGATTTTTTTCAGAGCCCTCATCAAGTCATTTCTCTTGTTGTGGATTACCAGAACCTCCTAAATGAAGACAAATCCTGACCATAAATGCTTAGGGGTGATCTTGTGCAGCACCCTGAACCAGTGAACTGAATAAATGGCCAACCATGTTGACTCATCTAAATGTAGTTGCTGCCCTTTACCTGCTTGGTCCATTTTGGATCTTTCTAACCCATAATAAAATAAACTCACAATGAATTACAAGATCCTCCCAGCAAAGGGAGTTTAATAATTCAATAGCATGGAAAGCACCAGTCTATAATGAAGTGAACAAGGCACCCATGCAAGAAAACGTATGAAAATCGGTAAGTACACTACACAAACCCCAAACAATGATGACATGGAGGTGCTTCCCTATTGGCTTCCTGGAATCTTTTGTAGTCCCTTGAATATTTTTCCAGCCCTTGATGAACCTGGCAGACAGCCAATGACTGGGGAAATCCTTAAGCCCCAAGAAGCATGCTAACCAGCCTAAAGCTTCTAATTGAACCCAAAGCGTGTTGGGTGAATCTCCTAGTCACCATCTGGAACCAGAAAGTGAAGGACCAAATAAAACCCCCAGACTCTGTGGCTATGGGACAAGGACCTATAAAATCCCTTGAATGTCTAGACTGATGGTGAATATACCTTCCTAAAATTTCTAGTCTAGTCAAGGAACTTGCCAGCAGTGATGTGGGTACTCTTTTTCAATTAACCAAACTTCTCGGGGGATTATAGTGGCATTCGGTTCAAAAACATGAGCAAGGACAGTGGTGTTCTTTAACTGTTCTTGTCAGATGAACCCTGTAATGCTTTGGTATGTTTCTTTTCAGTAAAACAGAAATGGATCAGAGGAAGGTCCTGCTGGGTGAAACTGCCCTGCAGGCAAATTTCAGTAGCCCGTGAAGCTACATTACTTCCCCATGCAGGCTTTACTATCTCCCCAAAATTTCAAATTAAATGCCTATCTACTGTAATTTGCTTGGCAAAAGTTTAAACAACCTATTGGTGGTATCAACAGCTAAGCCCAACAATTTCAAGAATTGACTCGACCCTTCTCACTCACTTGTCATTTGGCAATGGAACTCCTGTGCTAGCACAAATCTCTTTGAACACCATCAAACCATCAACTGCCCCTTTCTGTCTTTCTCCCACTATCAAGAAATCATCCAGGTAGTGGATTGCTGACTGCTGGGGTCCCATGCACTGCCAAAAGCAATGTAAAGCTGTGCTGAACAGTTCAAACGTAGCACGAGCCACTGAGTACACAATGGGCATGTCAGTGTTGAAAAATAACTTACCATTAAACTCAAATACCAAACAAGACCAATTCACCTGTCTTAACATGAAATAGTTGGTATGCTGACTTTCCAGTTTGCAAAGCCAAGGGTTAGAATAGCCCAGGATAACCTTTGACACCTGATACAGGGATGAATACCTATTTTTAACCTGGACTTTGTCAAAGAAATCATTCAGTGAGCTCCTGCAGGGTGTGAGTGGTGGTGAATTAGCCTATACTCCCCTCCCATTTCTTAGAAACTAGACCAATAGAATACATTTTAAAACCAACATGGAGGACATGGAAAATAGGCCAGTTACCATGCCGTCTGCCTGTTCTTTTTCAATTAGCTTAGCTGCAATGTCTTCAAGCCCCTTAATGGATGAATAGTTTCTAACTGACTTAGAATCTAACAGAACCAAAGAACCAGTCTTGAAATTTTACTAAAACCTTTGAAAATGACTGAGGCAGCTAGTCTGTCAGGGTAATCAGACAAAAACTGGATCAATTTTTCTAGTCTGATTGGAGAGTGGAAGGAATGAGGACCAGCCAAAACCCCTTCCATTGACAGATCTGTGTCCATTAAAAAACTGCTTGCCTCTGGAAGAGTTATCCTGTATCTCCCCAAGACTTCCCTCAAGGTGAAATGAGACAATGTCATGCCTCCCCCCTCGTATGATTCCCCAGCACATAGATGTAGGGTGATCTTTCCCACAACTGGAACTAGTGAGTGAACTTACAAAATGGCAAAAGGTACTTCCCATGGGTGAAAGCCAAACAGACCTTACCCTCCCCATTGCTTGCAATAAATCTGTCCATCTCAGAGGTGCCCAGCTTGTCCAACATGGCACTCAGCCAGATGTCGGGTTTCCATAGTTCCCACCTGAGAGACTGATCTATGGCTTTTATTTTCCTGAATCGATGATCACAGGTTGACCAGTCTGAACCCCCTTTAACATGGTGGGCTTCCTTAATGGCCAGCAAAAACAGTACCTGGTTTGGATCCTTTTCTCTAATCATTCACACAAAGACCACAAAAAGCCTGAAGACCATGTATCCCAGTTTATCTCCATCAGTATAGCTGAAAATTTTTTCTCAAAGGCTGCAAGAGCCATCAAATCTTTGTTAGCGGCATTATCAGTGTAAATAATGTACTGTATTCCTTCTTTATCTGCCAAGTCAAATATCTCTATGAATTCACCTTTGAGAATCTATTCTTTAACTCTGGCAGGGATGTGGTCATGATGTGAGACCCGGGGAAAGTGGAAACTCAAAGATTCAGTGTGCCATTGGTGATAACGACTGAGTAACACTAATATTCAGATCAGATGTAACAACACTCTTTGAAAAAATGACAGTCTTATACACACTCTGTAGGTGGGGTAAAGGTCTTAGACACACTCTGTAGGTGGGGTAAAGGTGCAGATGAAATCTGGCCCAAATTAGTCTCTCCTATTTAGCTAAGAGAGAAAATGAGGATGGCTCCAAAATTCCTTTCTAATGTTAGGTCAAATAATCTAGACCTAAATTCATCTGGCAAAGAACTGATAAACACCTCTAGGTAATCCTCAAAAGGCTGGCCCCTATCATTCAACTCTGTACCTGGTGCCCCTGATGTCATTGTCTTCAATTTCCAGTGAGGCTTCTACCAGCATTGTTGGATAAACCCTTGGACTTAAGACATCTCTTTTCATTTACCATCTTGACCTCTTGGAAGTGGTGGGCCTGTCCACCAACTCTTCATCAGGATTTGACACCACAGTCATCCTGTAGCTCTGCCATTGTTCCATTGTCTGCACTGCCTCCAAGTCATAAAGAAAAACGTTGGCTTTCATGGCACAGCAATAACCACCTGTCTTTAAAAATCTGCACTGGAAAGTAATCTATAAAACAAAGAAATGTTAGGACCATCCTTACCAACTTTTTCCAACTGGAAAAAAATATAGTGATCATTAAAGCAAAACCGCAGTGAAATACCAGCTATAATATAGTTAAAATATGCTGAACTGCCTGAATTTCAAAAAGTGGCATCAAAATACCATAAAGGACTGGATACTCTGCTGCTATGGAGTTCTAGAATGCCACCACTTACTACACATTTGCATTCACACATGTGATTAATGAACGCAACAGGGCCCTATTTGTTTTGTCATTATTAAGTGCAGTCACCACCTCTATTTAAAAATGCCAACCAGAAAAATTAAATAAGTACAGAACTAAAATTTAGTTCCCTGTATTATGCATATATCTCATTAGAACAAGAATGTGGTAAGATACCAGACAAATTAAGGTTAGAAACACTGTCTGTTTACACTCAGCAGATGGTGCCAAAAATCTCCTGTAGGCTAGATGTCCTGCTGCTGCGGAGTTCCAGAACACTGTCACTTCACAACCCAAATACCTTAATTAGCCCTCACAGATAACCCTAGTGAAAAATACTTTAGCTGCTTTAACTTTTGGTAAAATCAAATTGTAACATTGGTAAAGTAATACAACATCCATGAGCAAGAAAGTAGTCCCCACTTTAATAACCACCCTTACTTATCAAGTGCAAATCACCACTATTTCTCTAAAACCACCAGACATGAAGGAAACAAGTGGACAGATCCAAAACTGAGATAGATGCAGGGGTGTCCCTGAAAAGAAGAATAACTGAAAAGCATAGCTCTGCACACTACTCTCATCTCAAACCCCCAAGTAACAATCAAGAATACTTCAAAATATTAAAACCATTAATTTGCGAGACTGACAGAATAAAAGAATGCAAAGTAATACACAGTTTCTGAAGTAAATGAAGTCTATAACTCGAGTATCTTCATCAACTGTCACCAGCAGTTCACCACCTTTTCACAGCAACACTCCATCCTCAAAATGCACTGCCTTTATAACAATGGATCAAAATGGGAAAGGCAAAAATCTGTGTCCAGAACTCAGCCCAAGCCCAGCAAGCAAAAAGCAATGCATGGCTTAACCATTGCACTATTCAGTACTCACAACTCATTGCCTACCCAACAACAGTCATCAGTTTTATGAGGGAGCAAGGAAACAAAGTCAATGTCAAAACCAAGGATGTCCCTGAAACTCAGGGACAGTGGGAGACATGTCAGCCCAACCATGCAAGAGGATGCCCCATTCAGAAACAGACCCAACCGCTCCACCATTTATGCCTGGATGTACTTGAACCCAAGTAACCTTACCTCTGCTTTCACTACATACCATCATTCTTTTTTTTTTTTTTATTTTATATATTATTTTTGACTAAAGCCCTTTGCCCAGCATCCTTCCACAACAAAAAGATTTCCCAACATGGCAAAGCCAAACAGGCAGGTGTCAGACCCCACTATGTCTGCCAACAGTAGAAGAAGCTCCAAGACCCCAAGCCAATGAATATTATCATGGGACTACTCACCCATATGGCTGCTGACATCTGTCTTCATCTACACATCCCCTTTGAGCCGCTGATGAAAACTGTCATTAGGACAGCATTGCTTACCTTAAAAGTCAGGTGACGGAGGACCCACCCCTAGACCTAGCTCATGGACAATGCAACTTACGGGTAAGTCGTCCATATTTTTCTGGCAAATTGTCAGAAAATGCAGTCACTAAATGACAGGTACTTGAGGTTTCATTCTCCACATTCCTCCAAAAACTTGCTAATGCAAAAGCTGTTATTATGCAACTTTCTAAGTAAGTTAATTGCAATATTTAAAAATGTGTCCCTGATTCTGTGCTTTCATCTCCCCTTTATTTCTGGTTTTGTCCCTGATGCATGTGCTAATACATTTACATTTATGTACTATAGCTTTAATTAGATAAGGTTTCACTTTGAAAAAAGTCAGGAAAAGACAACAAAATGTATTAACATTAAGTACTTTCATATTTGTTAAAAAATCCTCTACAGAGTGAAGATCGTTGCAAATAAGAGCTTACAGTTAGAGAAGTTTGCTGTTGAGTGTTTCCTGACTTTTTTACTGTAGATTTATAATTTTGCCAATATTTTTTGTTTTTATCTTTACAATCCTTTTGGTTTTATTGCTATAGTGTTATCCCAGGATGGCTTGTGGTAAAAATGTTTAAATTCATGTTTAGCGAATAACAAAGTAGCTCAAGTGATTCCTCCTACAAGCCTATGTCATGCTGTATTTTTTTAGTATAGTGGTGTGGAGGTAACAGGTTCACCATCTGGAATCTTCCTGTTCATAATGGCAGATTTACAACAGGCATGATGATTACTTTTCCAATCAGAGTGCAAAATTCTGAATATCATTATTGTCTTATTGTATAATGCTATAATATATTACACTTGATAATGTATTGACAATTTAATATTCCCTGTTCAAATGATATTAATAAATTTGATTTATTTATTGAAGAGGCAGGTAATGTTTGATTAGTTTTTACACCGGCATCAGAAAGATATCAAATTAATTATTTTCATTTAACACAGACAGACATTGTTGATAATTCTATTGCAATTGTTATTAATTAGACCTATAACATTTGATATGATTCTAGATCTCCTCAGTTGTCAATCACTCACCTCCTCATATAATAGAATCACAACCTTATGGGGAATTTATATATATATATATATATATGTTTTATGTGACTTGCTGCACTTGATATGACTTGATTAATATGCTCTAAGGGTTTTATAAGAATGTCATTAAGAAAAGAGTATTCTGCTGAAAGTATTGAAAACCATCTTGGAAGGTATGTAATACTAAAAGGAATATGCTACTGGATGGACTGTCAAGAGTTCTAAATCAGCTTAGAGAATGGCAAAGTGTACATTAAACTCTGATTGGAGAATGTTCTCTTGCAAGGTGTTAATGTACAGGTAATGCCTGCTGAAAAAGTGGCACTGACATTTTGTATAAAGCTCGGAATATTAAAATCCAAACAGTGCCATTTTTTATGCTCACTATGCTCACTATACAGTGCTTTGCCATTTAGTTAGAGTACAGCTAAAATAAATTAAAATATATATGCAAGTAAAATAAGAAAAGAAAAGCCTGTGTGTGTTTCATTTATTTTGGTGTGTGTGTGTGTGTGTGTGTGTGTGTGTGTGTGTGTGTGTGTGTGTGTGTGTGTGTGTGTGTGTGTGCGTGCATGTGTGTGTGTGTCTTTGAAGAGTGTTAATGACTTCAGGTATATTTATTTTTTTAAAACATTTCGTTGCATATTGAGACTTCTGAAGTTGTGTTCATATATAACAAAGGTGATATTAAGTGGTGTGTGTGTGTGTGTGTGTGTGTGTGTGTGTGTGTGTGTGTGTGTGTGTGTGTGAATGTGTGTGTGTGTATGTGTGTGTGCGTGTGTGTTTACATCAAGGCGTCTGTGTTTCTCTATGTGTATGCCTGTGAGTCTGCATATTTGTACTTCTGAATGTGTGTGTGTGTGTGTGTGTGTGTGTGTGTGTGTGTGTGTGTGTGTGTGTGTGTGTGTGTGTGTGTACGTATGTAAACATTAATTACTTTCACCAGCAAAAATAAACATACTAAAGCAAGTTTGATTCATTAGGCAGAGTAACTATTTTATAACAAAACATATAAAAGTTTGTATATAATATTAAAAAACAAATACAAAATAATTTTGCAGATAACCCATCCTCTGAACACAATAATGCACTCCCGAGTATGTATTATGGAAAAATTGTCTTTCTAGAAGTATGTCAAATAAGGTATGATCTTAATGAAATGTTTGACAAGAAAGCAGCAGTAAGCTGTTTACCTCTTTTCAATATGAAAAATTACAGATGTGTAGTATATAATAACTGTTATATCCTCTGAAGAAGTAGACAGACCTCTGTATATGATTACATCATACTATGCTGTCTATAAATACGTCAGCTCTGGTAAACTGACATATTTATAGACAACATAGTGTGATGTCTATAAATATGTCAGTTTACCAGAATTGCTCAGAGTTTGGCCTCCTTAACCAGAGATCTGAAGTCAATCTGAATGAAATCTAAGGCATCCTATGAATTCTACTGAAAAATGATAAGTATTTTTTTTTTATAACCTTCTTTAAACTGTTTGCAATTGTTTTACTACCTACTTTAAACTGTTTTTATTGTTTGTGACTGTGTCCTATTTACAGTACTTGAACAGTTTATACCATTTGCTAGATACAGACTTGACGGATCTAGACTGTTTGGCATTTTCTAATCACTAAAGCCAGCCATCTTACATTAAGAGGGCAATCCTGTACTCTTGTGGCAGAAGAGTGTAGTCATGGACCCATCTGAGAAGGGAATTGTTGGAGCAAGGCTCAGTCTTGGGCTTTCCTTTTGGTTGGATTGTTTGAAAACTGTTTTACTTAGCTGATATTTAAACACACTGTTTGCAGGTAGTTGCACACCACACAACAGTGATTAGCACTGCCATGTCTAGACACAAATTCTTAAAAAGTCGGATTTCCCTAGATAACTGCTAGAGAACCCTCCTAAGCTTTCCTGCTTCTTGGCATGCAACACAGTTGTGCACTGTTGCCCAGAGAGCAACCCAACTGTGCTTTTTCTACCACAAACCTCCCATAAATTATCTGATTTTACTAGTTCTACAACAGAACCTAGTCCATCTAGCTCATCCTCCACCAGGTATTACAGAATACACCTGGCATAATGAAAGGCTAGTTTCCCACTGTTTCTCCAGCCAGCCTGATTGACATGGGCATCCTGAGGCAATGTAGCATGTATACAGCCAACCTACTACTCCCAAAAATATGCAAATACAATATGTGAGAGATGTATCTGTACTATGAATCTGGAATTGATGCTCTCACTCTCTCATGTAATAACAAACCAAATACCAAGCAGGTAGTCAGCACCAACACTACAACTCCAACACATACCAAGCACACAACACATAAAGCCACATATGCAGAGGTGCTCACTAGTAATGCACCAAAAGAGCAAAGCCCTCCTAAGCACAAACCTTCTGCACACAATATGGTCCCAAAAGCACCTACTACATATAATAATAACACACACATCAGTGTCTCACCCATAAGACCATAAGGAAAAACATATCTAAACCAAATGTCTTGGTCATAGGTGACTCCATAGTGAGACATACAGATTTCTCCCTCACTAGGCTGAACAAGGAGAAAGTCACAGTCAATGCACGCACTCAAGTCTCTCAACAACAAACACTGTTATGACTCTGTTATAGTCAATGTTGCAGTGAATGACTTGAGATGTACCTCATCGGACTATATGAAGAGAGACATGACAGAGCTCTCAGATTATGTGTCCCAGGCAGGTATGTCCTTAGCCCTAAGCAACATTCATTCCCCACCCAGGATGATGCCACAATGCAACGAAAAAATCATTGACTTCAACAATTGGCTTAGCTTCTGGTGTCAATCCATGGGTATCTGGTATCTGACAGCCTGGGATGATATGGTCAACAGACCACACTCCTTTGTCAGAGATGGTCTTCACCTGTTGCCTCTATGCTTTAGGTTGCTGGCAAATGTACTTGCCTCCCCATAGTGCCTTTTATAGGCAATCTTATCAGAACAAAATTCCTGACATAAACGTATCCTCCAAAAACAAACTCAGGGTTATGTTCATTAAAGCTAGGAGTCTAAATCAGAAATTGCCTTCACTTGAAGCACTTCTCACCTTCGATGATACTGCTGACTGCGTAGTCACAGAGACATGGTTTAATTCTCAGAGAGTACCTCAGCCATGCAGGGCTTTAATGCCTTCCACTCTTTCAGATCACACAGTGAACATGAAATAAACAAGGGAGAAGGAGTATACATCTTCATTAAAGTCATGTACACCTCTAGACTGGTTAAACAGTACAACTCCCTAGAGCTGGTCCAAGTCCAACTAACTGTTGGAAAGACCTCCTCCACATCATTGTTAGCTATAGGTCCCCCACCATGAACCATGAAAACGACACAGCCTACCTGGATCTTATTGAGTCACTCTCAGTACAGCCAAATACTCTGGTCATGGGTGACTTTAACTATCCTTCCATCGATTAGATAACATACATGAGCACAAATGGGCTCGCCCAAAGGTTCCTGGACTTTGTTAAGACAAATGCTCTACAGCAAATATTCAGCACCCCAACAAGCAGACGTAACATCCTTGGCATAGTGCTCAACAACATGTGGTAAATCACTGCACCACCCCATGTGTGGGGCCCTCCCTAGTAAAGTCATATCATAAATCAGTCTTGGTCAAAGTAAAATATTTCTCCAAAGCAAACTATAACCTACTGAGTGATGGCATCAGTAGTTTCAGACCCCTGCCAACAATGACAGCAATGACTCTTATACTGAGGTGTACACAAATGTCCTGTATAAACACCTATATAAATGTACAGACTCAGCCATACCATAACGGATCAAATCAAGATCCTCATGAAAAAATAAGCCACCCTACTAGACACCTAGCATAATTAGGTTATACAATAAGAGAAAGAAACTGCTGTCAAAAAGCAATTGGGGACAGTCTCTGTAAAATAACTGCCTCCAGAGCATAAACAAGCAGATTAGACAATTTGTATAGTCCTCTAAAGCTAATTAAGAAACTAAATTAGCATCCCTAGCTAAGGTAAATCACAAAACATTCTCTAGCTATGTCCAAAATCTAAAAGGGAAGGCCCAGCTTTGTGATGAACTAGCTGTGGACAGTACCACTTATACCAGTGATGGAGAACCTATGACGTGTCTGTCAAAGGTGACACACCATGACGTTTTGGGTGACACACCAGCATTCACCAACACCAATGTTACCAAAAAACTGAATGAACACAAATGCAAGAAATATGTGACCCACTGACCCTGGACTTATTTATTAAAACTCAGCAACAAAAAAGTCATTAATTGATGTTAATCAGATCAAATGCAATGTGTTCCATATATTTTTTTCAGTTCAATTCAAAATGACTATTAAAATTAGGATAATCTTTTCTTGCACTATTTTAAGCCCGATTATCAGTGTACATACAATTTTCTCTATTGTAAGTCACTGATTTTTCTTTTACTTTTATAATACATAGCAGCACACATGACTGGACTGTATTTTTTAAGTAAATGAATATGTAAGGGATTGTATCTGTCTTGTTCGGGGGAGGAGGTGACATGCCAGCTGAGTCAAGATAGGCATTTTCCAAATGTTTGACACGCCGAGCCAAAAAGGTTCAGTCTCAGTCTAAGCACTGACTTTGTCCCAGGTGAGTGGAAGACAGCAATCATAATCCTCTTGCACAAAGGGGGTCCTTCAACCGACTCAGGAAACTATAGACCTATAAGCCTAACCAGCTTTATCTGCAAGGCCATGGAGAGAATCATCACAGATCTTAACAGTAATAATATAGGTGACCTTCAAATTAATTTTCCCAACCTAGTTTGGCTTCATTAAGGGCAGATCTTGCCTGCTAAACCTGATGGACTTCTTTGAGAATGTCACCAAGGCCCTGGATGAAGGCAAACAGTTCACACCACCTATCTTGACCTAGCCAAGGCCTTTGACACAATCTCTGACTCAGGCATCATTAAGAAACTCACCCAGCTGGAGATTAACCATTACATCACTGGATGGGTTGGCAATTGACTCACAAACAGAACATATGCAGTCAAAATTGTGGATGCCAACTCTACTAGCAGAACTGTTACTAGTGGTGTTCCACAGGGATCTGTGTTAGGCCCCCTACTGTTTGGTATCTATTTTTCAGAAGTCTAGTCAAAAATAGATATCCTACGGCTTACCAAGTCTGCTGACGATCACAAACTGGGTGCAATCATCAAATCCCCCAAAGATGTCAACATACTACAAAATGAGCTTACACAGACAAATGATTGGTGTCAAAGCCATGGACTTAAACTAAACACAAAAAATGCATTATCATTACCTTCGGCAATGGAGAAACCCCTGCTAATTACAACATTAATAATATCCCCCTAAGTTCAAACCTAGTGGTAAGAGATTTAGGAACACAAGTTGATAGCAGCCTTAATTTGATTATCAGGTGTCCACAGTAGTAAGGAAGGCCTTCTATATTGCACACCTTATAAATTAGGGTATAGCATCCAAAGCTATGGTAGTTATAACTCTCCTATACTCGTCTCTCATCAGACCAATGATAAAGTACAATGCTTCCTTCTGTATGTGCCTCACCAGACATCTGCAGAAGCTGGAGACAGTTCAGAGGTTTCTCACCAAGAAAATTCAGGGTTTACAACATAAGATCTACACGGACAGACTGAAGGCCCTTTCACTGCTTTACCTCGTTGATGTTTATCAATATATATTTAGAAAATCTTTCATTGTAGTGCATGGAATGCAGTGATTATGCATCAATATTGCAAAAAGACAATGTAGTGAAGTGCTTCTGTAGCATGAAACCCAATCTTAATATTTGATAAACATCCTTGCTTTAATAGATAAGATTGGGCATTATGCTAGGCAGCCAGTACTGGCAGGAAATGGCAAAAGCAGAATTAGAAACAGGTTTATTTCTTCCAGCTATCTGTGTTAGTAACCTGTCATTGAGTTTCTGTTCATAACATAAGACATGTTATGCTGTCTTTCGGAAAGCACTTGCTATGTGCTTTATGGCATTGAAAGCCAGCAAAACACTTTGTGCTTTTTTTCTTCTTCTGTAGATAGGAGTACAAATCAGGTCTCTCATCTACCCCTCTTTGTGTATTCTTGACATAGATGCCAAGATTCACCTCTCGAGCTTTGCTCTCAAGTTGAATTTCTTATTATCCATATCTCAAACACATAATAAACCGATAACAATTTGAGACCTGATCATAATGTTTTTGTTTGCAGAACTAAATCAACTTACTATTGTTTAGATTTCATAAAACAACACATTTGGTGCATGAATCAATTTTTCATTTAATCTGCGTCTTTGTTTACCACACAGCCCGATTTCAGCCACAGTAGCAAATTCCTAGGTTGTGGATGTAATTGGTCTGTGCACATCAGTCCACTACCTTAGTCTACAAACTTGATAAAAAATACCTAAATAAATGAATATAGAATACATTATTTAAGAATAAGATGGGAAACAAAAACAATTGGTAACTTTAAAATTCGTCATGATAAAGCAAGTGTTAAACTTTTCTCAGAACTGTAGAAATTTAATTGCCTGATTCTGAACTGCTTTTTAATTTATTTGATTCTATTTAAGTGTTTCTTTGCAAGTATTCTGTTGTTCACACATCTGGAAGACATTTTGCTGAAGCCCTAGTTATCGCTTTATAAAGTTTCCTGTGCCTACTTCATATTTTAGGTCATTTGTATTTTTTTCTTCTTTATTTTAAGTTGTCTAACTTTATAAAAGCATTAGTTTCCATTTAAAGAAAGATGCTTTATCTGATATAGAAACTTCCTACTTAATATAATGTTCTACACTAAAGAGCAAACTATTACTTTCTGAGCTACTTAAGTGAGTTTGTCGATGATCATGCCAAGTTATTTCCTTCTCCAATCTTTTTATAGTGGAATTCCTTTCTTTGCAGTACACTTCATTTCTGTCTACTCTGAAGCACAAAATAGCCTTTAAATATATGCAAGATTTTTTTTCTGATCAGTTTAGAAATTTAGAAAAATATCCATATATCTATGTACATATATATATATATATATATATATATATATATATATATATATATATATATATATATATATATATATATATATATATATATATATATATATATATATATATATATATATATATATATATAAAACGCCAAAAGTCCTAAATGCCGATGACCAGAATACCGACACCGGAAGATCGACAAAGGAGAAGACTGACAGTTGAGAATCCCAATGTTGAGAACACCGACATGTTAAGGTAAGTGTGCGACAGGGACAGATGTTAGGCTCAGGGAGTGTGTAAGGTAAGTGTGTAATAGTGACGGACGTTAGGGTCAGGGTGCTGGTCAGGTAAGTGTGCGATAGTGACAGACTTTAGGTTTAGGAGTGGGTTAAGTGAGTTAGGGTTAGGGTGCGGGTAAGGTAAGTGTGCGTTAGTGACAGACTTAAGGGTTAGGGGTGGATTAAGTGAGTTAGGGTTAGGGTGCGGGTAAGGTAAGTGTGCGATAGTGATGGACCTTAGGGTTAGGGTTTGGGTTAAGGTTAGTGCATAGATAGTTGTGTATGTAAGGTTTCATGTAGGTTTGTAAGGTTTTTGGTGTGCTTGTGTTGTGTGTGTGTTTTTCAGGAAAGGTATTTGTTTTGTTGATTGTCGGGATTGTGGATTGTTAGGCATGTGAAGTTTCTTGTTTTTGAATTTTCAGTTTCTCTCAGTTTTGTTGTGTCGGTTATTTCGTTGTCGGTGTTTTGGCATGTCGGTGTTATCAGGTAGACCCATATATATATATATATATATATATATATATATATATATATATATATATATATATGTGTGTGTGTGTGTGTGTGTGTGTGTGTGTCTGTGACTGTGTGTATGTATGTATATATATATATATATATATATATATATATATATATATATTTTTTTTTTTTTCCCTTAAATGGGAATGACCCAAAGAGAGGGCCTTTCTGTAGAGTAGTTGGCATATGACAGTGCAAAATTTATGTTTACCAAACTATTTTTGGATTTGCACATGTAACAAGTTATCCATCGGATGCTTTGAGTATGCACGAAGTGTTTCCATGTGATGATGTCAACAAATTGTGTGCAGGTGAGAAAGTACAACATTTATGAACAAATGGTAAATGACCGATAGTTAGGTGGTGACTGAGTTACAACCGATGCAGGTTCTGTAATGAATGTAAGAAAATGATGTGCATTAGGATGTTATCTAGTTATAAATCTGAAGATTGTGTTACAAGACAGCTCAAGCTTAGTTTGCAGTGGAGGGGAGAGTCACATTATGAGATGGATGCATGAGAGAGGAGAGAGGAGAGCAGTTTCTTTGACATCTGTTGCATTGCACCTGAGGAATGTATTCATCTTACAAAGTATGTCAAGTTTTAAGCAGTATTTAGTAATACTATTTTTGACATGTAAATCAAATTTCAGCTGGTTCTTAAGAACAAATCCAAAAAGCTTTGTAGATAATAATTTCTGATGACTGTAGATGTAGTTGAGAAAATGCGGAACTTAGAGATGATAGTATCAGATAGCATTTATTACTTTATGACTATGGATCGCTGATTCACATTTTGATGAGTTTAGATACAGACTCATACTTCTGATACAGACTAGTGAAAGCAGTCTTGAAGTTTGGAGAAGACAAACTACTGTGTGCGAACTACTGTTGCAGCTGTCAACATACTGAATTAGCCTGGAACCTCCACAGTGGGTAACCATATTGTTACGTATATTGTCAACAGAAGTGTACCGAGTACTGATCCCTGTGGTATACCAGCATTCATTAACAGTATAACAGTTGCTGATTCATTTTATCTGACAGCTGGCTTCAGATCTGATATATAACCTGAGAACCACCCTCTAGCACTGACTATAATACCAAGGTAGTCCAGAACATTTAGAAGTGTTCTGTGACAAGCTGGATAAAATGCTTTAGAGAGGTCCAGGTAAATAGCATAAAAACATTTCCGGTCTGAGGTGAATACAAATCAATACCATTAACTCCAAGAATACATTGTTCTCTGATCCCACATCCCAGACTATTAGAACAGACAAAACTGGAGCCATCATGACCAATTTATTAGATGATACAATGCACTTCTAAATAACTGAAATCAGCATCAATAGCAACCTTAGATAATGCACTCATAAAGCAGTCATAAATAAACCTTTGTGGTCTAAGTATGCTGACTATCCCTTGACCAGGTGCTTGACAGACAGCCCATACCAGTCAGCTTGTCCAGCTCCTAAGACAAGTGGCATACACTAAGTGGCCCATTGGCAAATCATAACAACCTAATCATCACAGCATTATAGACCAAACACTCACTGTGTCGTGCATCTTGATTGAATGGCTCAACAGCTGAATGCAAGAGGAAGAGGAAATCACGTAGTAGCTAGCCAACAGGGGGAAAACCTGATCAGCCTGTCCATTCCCTTTCCTGGGCTTGACCATATTGAGGCCAAAGCTGACTGAGTGAGAGGTTGGGGTATCAGACTGAACACCCCAGTTAGGGATACAACTTAAATAAATAGAACAAAACATAGTTTGCTTCTGTCCCAAACTCGCTTGTCGATTATATGCAAAAAGCACCCATTATCAATCCTTATTATTGTATTCTGAAGAACTGCTCAGGATTCAAAACTAGCTTGAATCAAGCAAATCTTGCAAAAAATGATAAATTAAAATTAAACAAATCTCAGATTATATAACAAAGATGCTTTTTATCTGCTCTAAACAAAAACAAGATATTTTTCCACAAACTCCCAATGTTCCATGAAGAGAAATCCAAAAGCTGAGGGCACCTTTGCCACCCTGTGTTTGATGAACCTGCATGCTGATTCTGAGTCTGACACCCAACATGAAACATCCCAACTTAATTTGAGCTCATTGGCTTATCAAGATATAAAATATTCTGGTCCTTAGGAGACACAAGTGCCCCACATGGCAATACAAATACTAAATTGTTTGGTTAAACTGTATGCATAAGACTACTGGGACAGTAACAGAGAAGAGGCTTTATATAAGACAGCTCAATAATCCTGTTGACAAGTCTTGGACCTAGAAATCCACACTAAGACTGCATCATCAACAACTCACATCCCTTAGTTTTAAAGAAACCAAAGCTTCAATAACACAGAATATATCAATGTACAACTAGGAGATGTTAGGAGATGAAAGCGCTCACTTGTGGTTGAGTTCTGGAGTGGTTCGTGTCTGGAATAAATCTTGGTTTTACCTTTCTGCTGTGTCTGTCAACGCTTTTTACCTTTGGAGTTTGTTTTGCGAATTGGCGTTTTTCTGGCTGTTTTTGTGGATTTGTGCTTCTTGTTGCAGTTTTGACAGGCATGGAGAGAGGTGTGGCCTCGATAGGCTCTACAGGTTTTCCAACTGTTTCTGCCGGTTGTGTTCTGAATGACACACAGAGCGGTTCTTTTATAATTAATGAAGAAGGTATGGTTAATACTGTGAACAAACTTTCTAAAAAAATTGTTTGTAACAACAATGAAGAAGATATTTTAAAAGGATGTTTAGCTCCACCGTCTAACCCTTTTATGAGTTGCGATAAAAATGGTGTACAGCCGGAAATTAATATGAGTGCCGGCGTCAACATTCGAGAGCTGTTTAATGGGCTAGAAAAAGATCTTATGACAGTGAAATGCCTACAATGGAATAATCTGTTTTTTGAAAACAGCTTGAAAGCCCAACAAGTACCGAGGGGGCTAAGGGTAAAAAACTTACCAGCGGGAAAAGACCTGCCAGAGGAATTTACTGATAAATGGTTAAACATAAATCAAAGGGCGGGTTTACAATATATGGAGCTACTATATGAAGTTAACACCACCAAATTACAAGAATTAACTGTTAAAATAAAAGAAAATCATGAAATTTTGAAAGACAACACTTCCAGATACAATTCTGGTAGCAAAATGGTGCAGATTCAAGAAAAATTGTATAAGTTGAATGATGAGCTATGTCAAAGAAAAAGTCAAAAGTTTCTTAGAGATAAGAACGAATATGCTAATGGTACGGCTTCAGCATATGGGCTGAGGCTTGAAACAAGTGTCAACGAAAATGTCCAAAATGAGTTTGATATGGGAAATAAAGCCACTGGAGAAGAAGTAAGCATATTAAGGAGGTCAGAAAGAATTGGAAACAAAAATCAGATTATAACAGTGGCGGAGGTCCATGCCAATATGGCAGTGGAAATAACACAACATGCAAATGAACCAGTAGTCAAAGCCAAAACCAAAGATAATTTTAGGAACAAAACCAATGAAGAAATACATCATAAAGTGAATGAGAATAAGCAGATTATTGAAGTATATCAAAGAGTTGATAATCAAAACAAAACTTGGGCCCAAATGACAGCAGATGGTTATAAAGATAAAACTTATTATCATAAACAACAACAGAAAAAAAACTGGGAGGGCAGAAAAGCTCCAAAGAAGAATTTGAATTACCATCAAAAACAGTGGAAGACATAAATAATGTTAATTTTAAAATTGCTAACCTGTGTGAGAAAAATATCTCCTTTGAAGAATGCTGTGTGCTGAGCAAAGGATGGAATTTTGCCCCTGCACAAAGGGCTAACAAACTCACTATGATTAATGAATTAAGAAACTATGTTAGAAAGTTAAATCTCAGACTTCTTTTTGGAAGTCAGAAATCTAATAGCTGTGATTTTTACAAACCAAGCTGTTATAATCCACCTCTGTGTAAAGAATTAGAAATGTTTTTGAATGTATGTGAAATGCAGTTGTTAGAAATGTTAGACAATGATTCTAAATTTAAATATTATAATTTAACTAAAGGAGAAAAAGAGTGCTTCGATGCCCTATTAAAAATGATAATTTATTAGTTTTTAAAGCAGATAAAGGAGGGGCAATGGTTTTGATAGAAAGACAAGATTATGAAACTAAAATGAAGGAATTATTATCTGATTCTAGTTTCTATAAACTAGTTAACATGGATGAGGTTAGAAAAGGTTTCTCCTTGATAGAATCTTGTATAACAGAGTGGTTTTATGCTGGGAGAATTGATGACAAGACAAAGTGGAATATTACTAACAATAACCCTAAAATAAGCAGAATTTTTGGTATACCAAAAATCCACAAAAATATTGACTGCCCTCCATTAAGACCAATAGCTGTTAGTAAGAACAGGAAGACTGAGGGTATGTCTATCTTTGTGGACAGACATCTACAAAAAGTAGTACCAAATGGTACAACATATATAAAAGACAGTTATGATTGTATAAAGAAATTAAATGATTTACAAGTCTCTGTTGCAGATATACTAGTAACTCCTGATATAAATTCTCTTTATACTATGATTCCTAACAAAGAAGGGATGGAAATGGTTAGAATGGGATTGTTGCTATCTAAAGCATTTTCTACAAATAGTGTAAGTTTGCTCATGGAAATGATAGATCTTGTTTTATCATATATTTTTTTAGAATTTTATGATGAATTGTTTGTACAAGTCAATGGGATGGCTATGGGTGCTGCGTTAGCACCTAGTTATGCCAATTTATTTATGCAAGGATGGGAGATGGCCAATATTTTTGGAAGTATTTTTTCAAAAAATATCATTAAAATGTTGAGATTTATTGATGACATTCTCATAATTTGGAATGGTTCTGTGGAAGAATTAGAAGCATTTTTAATATACATTAATAATATTTGTTCATATATTAGATTTACTCATACTTACAGTAAAGAAAAAAATAATTTTTTGGATCTTACTATCTATAAAAAGGATGGAAGATTAGTTTCAAAAATCTATAAAAAAGAATGTCAAAATAATATGTATTTACATTACTCCTAAGAAGACAAAATGGAATATTGTTAAAGGCCAGATCAATAGAATCAGTAATTTAACAAATGATGAAAATATTTTCGTCAAAGAAGCTAATAGTTTTTGCGATAAGATGAGTAATAGAGGACATCCCGAATATATGTTAAATAAAATCATGAATGAAGAAGTTCTTAAAAGAAACAATGTGATGTTAGATGACGTCCACACAGAATATAGTACGGACTTCATGACAGCTTTAGCGGTACAAAACAACATTGATTCTTATGAGATCAAAAATATCATTAGAAATAATTGGGTCATCTTTAAAGGTAATAAAGATGTTTTACATAAATTAGGAGATTAACCCAGATTTGTGCAGAAGAGAGCTAAGAATTTTAAAGACTTTTTTCAAACTAAGTTAAACAAATGCAAGGTAATAGAGGAGAAAAAAGGCATGTTCAAATGTTTTAATTGGAATTATTGTCAATTTTTATATACAGATAGCAATGAAATATTATTAGGAAAGACTATAGTAAAAGTTCCAGGCAAATTTACATGTAAGTCCAAAAATGTAGATTATTTATTAGTATGCTTAGAATGCATGTGCTTCTATATTGGTAGAACAGGTAGGGAATTATATAGAAGGATATATGCGCATCACTATGCAATAGGTAGAGGTGATGCAAAACATGCAATGGCCAAACATTATATGGATAAAAAATGTAAAAATAATTTTAAATGTTTAGTTATAGATGCAATTCATCCCAAAGTTATAAATATTAATATTGAAGAAGAGCTGGGTTGGCTTGAATACTGCTGGCAAGTGAGATTAAATGCATGTTTCTACCCCGGACTAAATAATAGAGAAGAATTTATTATGTATTTAAAAAGAAAGGGGCTTAAACACTAGCATTCAGTATTCTTGTCTTTTTAACTAATTAATTCTAATTTATGGGTTAATTATGTTTTAAATTGATGTTAGAATGATATTTAAGTGTATTGTATTTGTTTCACCACTAGTCTGAAGAAATCTCCGATGTTAGGAGATGAAAGCGCTCACTTGTGGTTGAGTTCTGGAGTGGTTCGTGTCTGGAATAAATCTTGGTTTTACCTTTCTGCTGTGTCTGTCAATGCTTTTTACCTTTGGAGTTTGTTTTGCAAATTGGCGTTTTTTCTGGCTGTTTTTGTTCCAATGTACTACTAGGTTAGTAAAGTGGATCACAAGGCCTAAGTGTAGTAATCACTGACCTCTGCATGTATGCCACACAAGATGGTTTGCGGTATATTCCTGTCAAAAGGTCATTGAGAGTCTTTTGATAAACCCCTTTACCTTTTCCAGGCCTTTAATATCCAGCTGATTCCAATGTTTCGAATAATCTTTTAGGCTAGCAAACCTGATTAACAAGGTAAGAGTTGCCAGATGGAATCAAATTGACTTGGCAGCTTCCTTCATCATTCAGTGTAACACTATACAATGAACAAGGATACACAGTAACTAGTCACTTCCTTTGGGTAGTAAACTCATGGAAAAAAAAAAAAACTACTGCTCTTCAAAAGTCTCCATCTCCCCTCCTCTCTACACATGTGCCCAAACTCCCTACTGCTGTGTCTTGAAACCAACATGGAGCAAACAGCAACCTTAATGTCAATTTCTTCAGGATCTTCTTGCCACCCCCCCCCCCCCCCCACAAAAAAGCAAAAAAAAAGAAAGGGAGAGAGTCTAGTCATTGTGAAATCCAAATAATTTTGAATATAGAGCTTGAATAAAAAAAAGTAGTTAAGCACAGAAAAAGGGTGAGGTGGGGGATACTGGAGAGTGAGGAATATGAACAGCTGCTGTTATAGTAAATGCAGTTTATACAGCGGTACTATGATCATCATTCTCACTGCTGCAGCAATCTATAGCAATCTGGGTAGATCACTAGTGCTTATCCATCCTAGGAAGAGGAAGGATTAAAATCCAGGAGTCCCTGGAGTGTGGTCCTATCAAAATCTGTCTTGGACCTGGAGAAAGTCTCCAGTTTATAATGCCCATAATTCCACCATAATAGGTGGACAATTATTTGCCAATCATCCATAATTCTAGCAGAACTGAAGTGGGGATCTTTTGGGTCGAGAGCGAGAGAGAGAGAAAGAGAGAGTCTACAGAGGAAAAAGACTATCAGCTAGGACATTACTACTACCAGGAAAATGATTAACAGAAAATGACAAATTAATTTAGAGACTGTGCAAAACTAGAAACCTTAATAAAGACTGCACCCATCCTGATCTTAAAGTTTTCTTAGCTAAATGTCCACCACTCCCTGGTTTTCTGAGTGAAGATGACCTTCCTGTTATAAGATTCCACCTGCCACATAACCACAGTTATCCAGATGAGTATGACTTCCAAAATAGGCCCCCCCATACCATGCCCCCACTATGTCTGTAAACAACTGCAAAGTGTCTGATGCTACCTAATTCTCTTGTCACAGGGAAATCCCACTGCAATCTGCAAGGAAAATGAACCAAAAACAAAGGTCTTCCTTCATCTGCTTGGTATCCCTCACTCATTAATATTTCTGATGCCTTATTTAAACAGCAATGTGACTTATGAAAGTCCTGTCTGGAGCCACAGCTCAGCAAGGAAATATTAGAAGGCCAAGGAGCTCCATGACATCTCTGACCCTCAGTTTGTTAGTTGCTAAGAATTCCTTGACAGGTATCATTAATCAATCCAGCTTAGATGGTAGTAGTTTGAAAGCCAAAGACACCGCATTTATCTCAAAGTCCAGGAACACTGATACATTGTCAGGCCTTAAGTCTTATCATTAGCAAAGGAAACCCCAACATACTTAAAATGTACTCTAAATGACACTATGCCTTCCTGCACGTCAGTCACATAATCTCTTTATGATCAAGACATCACCATGATAATGAACTGCTCTCCGATTAGGAAGTCTTCTTTCTGACACCAATGCTATGCTATGCAGAACTTTTTGTAAGTAGTACATACATTGTGCAGTCCATGGATCCATACACTCTGCAGGTTTTATGTGAGCAAACATGATGCATACTATGTAACAAAAAATGTTGAAAGTGGGAATTTACCTGTTCCTTACTGTTGTGCAGTCCCAGAGCTGGTTTATATAATTAGCAGAAGATGTGGGGGATACAACCCTTACCACATTTCTCAACCTAGAAACATTAAAAATCTGGACAAAGGTTCATGAAAAATAGGTATAACTGGCCAAAAATCTGGATGTTGATTAACATAACATTTGCATACCTAATTATGGAACCCCACCCACTTAAATGGAATTGTGGGATGTCAACATTCAAACACAAATTGAAGAACAGATAAAATATTAAACACAAAATTTAACCAGAACAATAGCATTTTATTTATATTAACATTTGAACCTGTATAAAACTAAAATGCAATTTTATTTTATAAAAATAAAATTAACTGCTACGCTAATATTAAATAACAAAATATAACCAGAACAATATTGTTTTATCTACATTAGCATTTGAACTTGTATAAAACTATGAACTTGTATAAATCCTCAAACACATTCTACACAACTATGTTTTTAGTCAGTCACTGCGATCCAGTGACCAAAAACACCTCTCTGTCTACAAACCTAACAGATCTGCTGGGTATTGTCCTGTCTCCTGAGAGCTCATAGAATAGGCAAAGTGGAAGCTTTTTAAGTACACTTGAGATTATTACAAAAACATGTCGACCTCCTGAAATTTACAGTACAGTTCTTAACATAAACGATAAAAGACAATAGCTGTTAAAAATATAACCCAAAGTAAAATAGTCCAGAGTTTAAAACACATCATGCACCAAAACTTAAATGGTTCAGTCTGCAATCAGTTATATGACTGTAAACAGATGTTAATACAGAATATACACTCATATACCAATCTACTGTATAGATTTCTTGCATCAAGTTCTTTTCCTCATAAAATATATTATTCAAGCAATCTTCTAAGCTCAAATTAATATTTAAAATCTGTTCCATAATTTGGTTCATACCGCTCAACTCTTGTAGCAAGAAATATGGACAAACTGACAAAGCCAAAAATAATGGGGGAGGGGAGGACTAAAACTATGGACATATTTTAAATATTACTTTTCGAAACTTAGAAAGAATAACAGCATTTGTGTTAGCATGTATTTTCTGGAGGAATTTAAGTTTGAAATTCAAATGAATGCCATTATTTAGTGCCTTCAAGCCAAAGTTATTTGCCAGAAAATCACAACTTTTATGAGAAACATTCAAAAAATAAGATGCAAATATTTGGATATTCTGTGACAATCTTGACAGCTGGGAGGTATAGAGGTGTGTGACTCTCAGTATTAAAAAAAAAAAAAAAGAAAAAAAATCCGCTGACAATATTTCCAATACTAGGCTAACTGCCCTTGTGGGCCATTTTAAATCAAACCCTGCACCTTGTCTCTGTAAGGTAAATACCTTAACCTTATGCTAGCCTCCCATATTTTTATAATGACACATTAAACAGTACTTGTTTATAAAAAACAATCCAAGTAAAAGAATAACCAGTCAACATGGCTGAATCCAATGAAGTATCAGTTCCAAAGTTTAATAAAACAGCATAAAAAGTGTTAGATAAAACAGCATAAAATGCTTTTAACATGTTTTCCCATTTTTATGTTGTTTATTTAATTCTTCCTCTTTTATTTTTGCTCTTCCAAAGAAGAGCTGAGAGGGCAGGGAGAGGGGGACAGTACACATCTGCGTTATAATGCAAGAGTTACAGAGAGGACCTTCCTGTTTTTTTGCTTTACAAGTGAAGAGCCAGGCAGTCAGAGAGCCAGATTGGAGAGTGGCAATGAGCACTAGAAGATCCAGCTATGGTTCGGAAATATAGAATTAAACACTGTAGACTGGCAAGTATCCAAAGGGTTACAGAGAGCAGAACTGTTGAGCTGGTCAGTGAAGATAAGTGACTTTTCTGAGTGACTGTATTAATGGGGCATGTATATGACAGTCAAAGTTTGAGTCTTTCCTGTAAAGCTTTCAACAGCCACCAGGGTTTCATTACTTTGTTTTAGCCCACAATTTCACACACACACACACACACACACACACACACACACACACACACACACACACACACACACACACACCTATATCTATATCTATATTTGTTTTATTTTATGTTATTTTTTGGGAAAACAGAACAGAAATAAATGCAGAGGTTGCTGTAAATCAAGCTTTATTTTCAGTTCCTCTTAAAGTAAATTGAGCTTAATACATTTTCTTTTCATTTGCTCTCATTTAAATTGACCTTGAGACATCTGAATTGTGCGCACCTGTCCAAGGTTGCATTCTATTTGGCAGTGTCATAGTTAGGTCTTCCAGTACCCTGTGAGATTCGCTTATATGGCAACACCCTCGGGTCTACTTTGAAACATCTGAAACCCATAACATCTAATTTCATAATATTGAGACCAGAACATCTAAAACCCATAACATCAAATTTCATAACATACAACACTACAAATCACAAGAAAATAGCATCCCCTCCACTTATAACGACACCAAACTACCAAACACACTTTTTACTACATTTTTGCAGGGGGGCAAGTACCCCTGCACCCCCCATGTGGGGGCTCTGCCCCCACACCCCCCATAAATTAAATATACCAACTCCAAGATCACACTATAGTGGGAAAAAATTAATTTCCTAACCTCACTGTATCAAGCACCCCTGCAGAAACATAGTAGAAAGTGTGTTTAGTAGTTTGGTGTCATTATATGTCATTATATGTAAAGGTGATGTTATTTTCATGTGATTTGTACTGTTAGAAGTTATGAAATTCAAAGCTATGGGTTTTAGGTGTTTTGGGTTTTATTTGTTCTGGTCTCAATGTTATGAGATTAGATGTTATGGGTTTTAGATGTTTTGAAGAAACCAACCTCCCACCCTCAACTCTAAGTCAAGATCCAAAACAAAACAAACAAAAAAAAAATGTTTTCTCAATGACTTAAAGAAAAAAAATGCTATCAAATACAGAAAAATGAGAGCTACATCTCTGGTGACAAATTATCGCCATTCAGAAGCTGAATGTCATTACTGCACTTTAACTCACATGGATTGCTGAAGAGTTTTAGATTTGACCACAAATTCAGTACTATCACAAACTGAATGTTTGTACTACAGGCAGCTTCATCTGATACATAGCTCATGAAGAGGTTGCCATCTTTGCCTCACAATTTCTACACGTCAGCTGTTTTCTTGGAACTAGAGGGCTTCCATCTCATCAAGTCCATAACCTTTGCCCTACTTTGAATGAAAGTCAGGAAGGGGTAAATGCAAATGTTAACTTTTCTGATCCACTGACAAACAGGGATACCTACATTGCTACCTCTGTTTGTATTCTCTAGGTCCTGACTCTTCTTTTTCTGACCATCTCCAATTTTTTTTCTTTATGGATAGCTATCCTCTCCTCCTATCGGCAATAGAGTACCACTCAAGTTGCTGAAGGGGAGGCCCTGGGCAAGCTTGTCTGTTGCCAACCTTTCTTTCTGGAGAATAAATCCTTTAGTCATGACTGTGAAACTGGAATTTATATGTAAATTATTGTTGGCTGGGATTTAAAAACCTTAATCCATTAATATCTGATTTGGAGTGCAAAATCAACACAACATATGGTGCTGCTTATGCCAAAATGATGCTGTTTCATAGGTGAATGCTTTGTTAGCTGCCCCAAAGGGCCATTTTAAGCCTAGCCAATAACCTGATGTCAGAATAAAATGCCTTGTGTTTAGTAAAGACCTTAACTATTATGCCAAACCTATCCCTTAATATCACTGATAGACTAGGCTCATAGTTAATCACTGGCTAATGACTCTGGGAAAGGAGGGCATTAAGCCTAGCCATGCCTCTCAGAGGTGAATATCAAACCCTGTTCTTTGTGTCTATAAGTTAAACACTTTAACCATTGTGCCAAAAACTCTTTGGCACCTTCTGTATTAGGACACCAGTGGTTGGGTAGTGGCTGAAACAATGAGAACATGGATATCGACAAAAAGTGTGAATATCAGAGGACTGTTATCTAATTGTAGGTAGTGATAGTTGGAGTTAAAAAAGAGGAGGCGAGATGGAAGAGGGATAGAAAGAGGGAGGGTAAACGTGGAGGTGAGATTAGCCAGGAGCAGAGCATGGACACTTCCGATATTCTATATATTCATCCCATATTCTATATATTCCTAAAATCGGTGTTCATTGTCAATTTGTCACAGTCCTTGTCAGTCATTTTCTTCCTTTTTATGGCAGACTAAGTGCCATACTAAATCACTGCAGTGAAAACCTCTGAGTATAGTATGCTAAAGTTGTTCATAGTTATGGTATTTACATAGCTATTTAACATGTGATGTGCATGCTAAAGCACCATGGTCATATTTGTAACATAACATTACAAGATACCATGGATGCTGGGAGGCCTGTTTGGTAAAGAGAAAACACTATAGGGAATAAGAGCATCTCCAGCAGCATGATATCTTACCTTAACTGGTGCCAGTAACTACTATGGACTAAAAAAGGACTGCTCCATATTGGAAGAGCTAATTTAACCACATTGGTGACATGTCTTTGCTGTCCAATCATAATATAATGTTTATTTTTGTATGCATGTGTGCATGTATGTATGTATGCATGTTTTTGCCATTTATTTACTGGGTAAGTGGACTGGCCCACTGACCCTTTTTGGACACAACCCATGCTGAGAGAGTATAATGCAAATAGGATATGTGGAGTTAAATTTAAATTATAATACAGAAGATATGTGTTGTAAAACACTGAATATGATATGCACACGCTCTATAAATTTGTAATAAATGCATTCAGTGAAACAGGTTAAAACTGTGTATTCTATGATGAGTGAAGTATTAGTAATTAAAGCCCATATTCTAATGTAAGCAGAAAGACATTTCTTGGAGTACCTAGGACATGCTTTTGGAGATGGCAGATGAGAAATCATGTAGTATAAATTCAGCTGTGCAAGCACTTTTCTAATAGTGTTGTCAGTGTGTATTGCAAAAGTTAGAGAAGAGTTCTCAAAGTGCCCTAGGTATTTTTGTTTAGTGGCACTGAGGATGATAATGCATTGATGATCTTTAAGTAGGATTGGTGGCATAAAAGGTATTTTTTAAGTCTTAATTATAACCTGTTAGAGGCGCACCATGTGTATAGGTCAAAGTACTTAGTTTGTAGGTTTGAATGTAGATCAGCCGAGTGTTTTACATGTTTTGATAAGTAATATGCCATCATTATACATAAAAATATTCAAAGAAGAAAAGTCAGATGTGAGCTTATTAATAGAAAGAAAGTCAGGAAACTAATATAGAACACTAGGAGATGCCAGTGTTAAGGATACCTTTCTTTAAACTGTTTTTGTTTATACCTGGAAAGTTCTGCCTGCAGATTATTTTAGAATCATTGAATTGTAATGGTACCAAAATTAAACTCCTCACCCCAACTCAACACGGATTTTTGTCTGGGTTATAGCACAATAACTGCTCTCCTCTCTTTCCTAGACATAGCAAACCACGCCCGTGACTCTGGATAACTTGTATCCACAGTCCTCCTTGACCTCTACAAGGCTTTTTATACTGTCTCCCATTCCCATCTCCTAAACCACCTTGCTAATCTTAATCTCTCACACAACACCCTTGCCTGGTTCAGCAGCTACTTCACTGACCGATCTCAGGCCATAAAATGGAAAACTGGCACCTCAACCTTCCTCCCAACCCCAACTGGTGTCCCCCAAGGATCTATACTCAGCCCAATGCTATTTAATATCTTTATTAATGACTTCCACACAGCTATTCCTAACACCATGATAGTCCAATATGCAGACAACTCAACTCTAGTCTGCTCTGCTTCTAACCTCCACATACTCCAAACAAAAACCCAAACTGCTTTTCCCACCACTGAGAACTGGATGCTTCAAATTCACCTCTCTCTAAATGACAACAAATCTAAAATTCTACTGTTCTCTCCCTCTAAACCTCACCCTCTTGTCCAAACTTCCTTCAACATTATCAGCTATGCTGACTCCACTACTGAATTTGTTCCTTTTGCTAAACTTCTTGGGGTCACTATTGATGAAAATTCAAATTTGACACCCATATTCAGCTAAACATTAAGAAAACACATAAGAAACTTGGCATGCTTTACAGGAACTCCAATTTATTATCCCCTTCCACAAGACAGACCCTCGCCACTACCTACTTACTAACATCTCTGATATATGGTGCCCCTCTACTAATCAATCTATCTTCCTCTATCTCCTCTAAACTGGAATCCTGTTACAACAAAATCTCAAAGCTTGCCACTAAGTCCAAGTACTCTACCCACCACTGCATACCTCTCCACCTACTGCAATGGCTATGACTTCCCAACTACCTGGACTACCTCCAAATCACTACAGCCCCCACACTCATTTTTAAACCCTTAAGAGCCCTGCACTAACTAATATCTTACCACTATATACCCCACACAGAACTCTAAGATCTGCTCACCAAAATCTCATTTCTGTATACAAACCAAACCGTCCCTCAGGTCAGCTTCTCCTGTCCTTTTCCTTAGCCAAATCATGGAACTCTCTTCCTCCCTCTCTAAGGATTTCTCAAACCTTTGATCACTTCAAAACCCAGCTCCATTCCTACCTCTCCAATAACAGGAAATGCACTTGCACTCTACCTACCTAATACTGCCTAATACATGAATACATACATATTCATAAACTACCTTCCACCTTACCCAATAGGAGTTCAATCATATTTACTGTTTTCTTACAAATGTTTCTTTCATAGCATTCTCAGATTTAAAACCTCAGTATAATGGTGACTCTGTATTATCGACCTCTAATTGTATTTAAATGTAAATATGCACTGTATACCATACTATGTTGATATTCTACGGTGCTTATGTTTTACTACATCATTTATACTAATTGTTTAATTGTTACTATGTCTGCTATGTTTTGTGGATGTTTTCTCCCCAAGCCCCCACTGAAAATGGGCTCCTTGAGCCCAGTGGACCTCCCCGGTCATCAAACCGAAAATAAATAAATAAATAAATAAATAAGGACTTTGCGATTTAATAGTTTTGAATGCCATTGTCATGACTACAGATTAGCATGTGGTAATAAGCCCTTCACTAATGTTGCTATAGATTGCAACTGTGGCAGTGACTAATGCTGTCCTGGTGTTGAATGCATTTTGAAAACAATGTTGTTTGTCACATAGTAAGTTGTAACTGCTTATGGGTTTATATAATTGTTTGTACCCAGATTTATTATTTTTTTTGTGAGTAGACAGCACTTAGAGATGTGTCTGCAGTCTCTGGATCCATTAGGTACAGTGACATTTGGAAGTGGTATAATGATGGAATGTTTGATGGTGGGAGTATAATTCATAAGTTAAGGAACAAGCTGAAGATACATGTAAGCGGCCATAGTAATATAACCCCCCCCCCCCAGCATACTTTAAGGCTTATTAGCACTTTGCTATACTAAAGTGTGATAACACAAATCAGCATTAGTCAATTGTGCATGTTTGAGCACTGACACACTCTTTGCAGTGAGTCAATTAGGAATTTCACTCTGCCAGTAGCAGGGTATATTACAAATCAGTAAAACAGACATGAAATGCATAGCCTGCAGAGGAAAATTTACAGCACTTGCATTCATTAAATAGGTGCAAAGACGCACTGGTATTATAAAAAAGGGCCAACATACTGACTACTTCAGAAAAAATGACAGCATAGTTACCTTATAAGAAGCTGTCCCAAATTATTTGTAATAGTCATCCATTCTAGTAAAACATTTAATAAAAATATTTAAGGTTTTCAACTCTTGAACTGTGTGTTTAGTGCATAAATTATTTTGAAAAGTGTATTTCACACTAAATGTCTTCATTTATGTGTGCTCAATGACAAAGTGATTGTTTGCGTATATAAAGGAAGACATGTTCTATAACTGAAGTACAACAGAAGAATTGCTTTCTTATTAGGTGCCTGCCAAAATAGTATAATTAGATGCAGTTAACATGAAAGATTATGAAAGTGAAGGCAATGTCTTGATGTTAACAAATGCTGAGCTGTATAAACCATTCTTTCAAAAGTCAAAAATCCTCAATGTTTGAAATTCCCTACTGTAATGTAAAAATGTCATCTTGAGAGATGATTTTGTATTCAAAATATAGAATCACTAGTCACACATATCCGTATTGTAAATATAAACTTCTTTGTGATGAAGGATCCCAAAGGCGCACAAAAACAAAAGTCTGAGGTCAAATAAGAACATGGTTATGTTATGACCACTGCTAGAAAATCTAAAAGAGAAAATGGCTCTCCACAAAATGTATTAACATTTACTAGATGAATTGAGTTTTATTTTCTAACTATGTAGGTGTATCTCTGTTATACAAAGGATGACAATTCGCATTGCAGCTCTGTTAGTTCACTCCATTTGAAAAGGAGTATGTCTAAACAGGAGAACTGATGCTGCACTAAAGAGAGAAAAAAAAAGAATAAAAAAGCTTATGTTCTGGAAGACTGGAGGCGTGGCTACAAATGGTTTTCATGACTACTTATCCCTTTAAATGTGGAGATAAATAGAACTGTGGAATATTGAGTGATTTATCATTTTTAACAAGACAGTGCTTTTATCTCATTTGAGAAAACTAAGCCATAGTTAACCGTTATACAGAATATTCTACTGACTTAGATAGTTGGAAGTGTAGTGCATGTCGCTGATGAAACAGCTGGGCTGGTTGCCCCCCATTGAGAGAATGTAATAAAGGAACATCTCTGCCTAGGGGGTATGCATGCACAAAGATGCTAGTAACATTGCTGAAACTGAGATTTCCAACAATGGTAAGTATTACACAAAATAAAGAAAAGGCATCAGCGATGTAGTCTTCCTAAAAAAATACTGGGACAAAACAAAGAATTACGAAGTATATTTTTCATCATTATAAATAGCACATTTAATTATTTTTAAATAATCAAATCCATTGACAAAAAATCCTGATGTAGCCTTAAACAGTGACAGAGGTGCCTAATTGTCTTTGAAAGTAAATTGCTCATAAGTTCATATACAGAAAATTACTGAAATTAACAATATTTCTATCTCTTGGTGCAAGAATGTTACTCTTAACCATAATTAATAAGATTCATCCAGCTCCACTGAAAATGTCATGCTATATACTCTACATTGTATTGAGATAATCACAAAAGTGCAGAAATATCAGAACTGTCAAATAAACAGACCTGCATTCTCCCTTTCTAACATCTCCCATTTCTAAAATTAATATGTTTCCTTTCTGATAGTATTAAATTTCACTAACTGGTATCCGGGATGAATTAATGTTATCAACTTAAGCAGCTTTATGACATCTATAAGGACTGTAAGACGTTGTCATACTTTACAGATATATAAAGAAAATAAATAAAAGAATAAAAGGCATGATTTCCACTTCTTCCTGATACTAAACAAAAGAAGTCATTCTTGTATGATGTGACCTTTTTTATCTTTAGAATTTGACTAGGCTCAGACTTCTTTATTTTTTGATAGGAACAACTAATAACCATTTTACTTACATTGCATCAAATACAGATGGATGGATTAATCTTTAAACAATGTATAAAATGGTTTGCTGATATATCTGCACTTAGTTTAACCTTGACTACTGCACCTCAGTTTACTGTGAATTTGCAACTGAATCAATACATCATATTGGTTCTGTAAATGCTCTTCTGTCTTATGTGATTCTGAAGCTCTTTCAGTAACAGCTTCTTTAGCTAAATGACACAGTTGTTGTAAATCCTCATTATTTAAAAAAAATCTTTTATTGCTCTTTCAGCTGGCCCACTAACCTGCCCTGTGTTTTCTCCAGTTTTAGATAACCTTGAAAATGTTTGATATTAACTCATTTGCTATCATTAGACTTCTTACTGAGCATCTTTACAGTCTATAAACATCTGAGGGAAAATGTATTTGTATGTATAACCTTTGTAATAATCCATTATTCCAAAGGATATACATACTGCCATTAGTATAAAATTACATCTTGTGCCCGTTTCTTTACATCGTCATCCTTCTTACCTATGAAATACCCCGTGAGCAAGAAATGTTTTGTAAAATATGCTGGCCAACACACAAAATACAATTACTTCTTCAAAATCAACATTATGTCAGAATCGACCTTGACGAGCCCATAATTTCTCAATGAAACAATATGGTACACTGAACAAGAAATGGAAGGAACTAATAGAGGCATACATAATCTAGAATAAAACATTTTCTTTTTGTATTGTTAAAGTGTACTTTACATTCACATGGGATGATCTTATTAAAGTAGAGGCATCATGACATTTTCTACTTCCCCCTAAGAAGTGTTGGTAAAACAATAGATTTTTATTTTTCTATAACTGTTTTCATCATCTGCTATGGACCCTGTGGCCTACATCTTTCACATTAACCACATTCCCTTACCTTTAGTTTTATATTCCAAAAACATATCCATCACAGTAATTTAAATCCCAGCTAGAATTCATATCAGTTACCTAATAACTGTTTTAGTTTCATTTCTTCAAACATGTACTTATAATGTGTATCTGGCCAAATTATATTCAATTAAAGAAAGAAATAATTTTGGAATTCAATATTCTTTTATTTAGACTCCTGTAAATTCCATATTGTGAATCTGTATATGCTTAATCTTTCAAAGCAGCTTATGCTTGTCTGCTTAATCTTTTAAAGCAACTTATTAAATTAATTGTATTTTAGTTAGCCATTTAGTTTATAAAAATCTGGGACTATATCATAGCATCATATTAAATGGGTTATTTCACGACCAAATACCATCTGTCATGAGCAAAATCAATTTGTTTCATGTGTATGTTTTTTAATTCATTAGCATATATTGTAATACATATATTGTAATATCATAAGAGATTAAAGAAACAGTTTATACATTTGTAGAACTGTGATGGGTGCTCTTTGGTTTTAGTAGTTTTATAATTATCAAATGAGTGACTGAAGATGGCATTTCACCTTGTGTATATACATTGGAAATAGTCAAATAATGTATTAGTTGTTCTTGTATATTGTAAAGTCATCCTAATATACAGTGGCTATGATTTTCAGACGATCTTAGGGATTCATTGTACAAAAGCTACCATAATCAGTCATGTTATTGCAATGAGCAGCATTGTTAAACAAATATACAAGAAGCCAACACATACGAGCTTAACCTCAAGTCATAGCAGACACGTTCACAACCATAAGTATATGCATGACATAAACAAACAAGTGTGCATGACAAACCAGAGAGTCAAAATTGAGTGTGTATACACTCAAAAATATCAAATAGGTAAATATGGAAAACATGAGCAAGGGAATGCCCATCAGCAAATAAACAATGAAGGGTAATACTTTTGCACAGTGCACTGAGTGAAATCATGGATATGTTCAACAATGCACTGTGAGAATGTGTCAAATTACCACTCTTTAAATGTGTGGCATGAAAAACTCTTTTAGGACAATATGGGCATTTAAGAGTTGTTGAATTCTGCATGGGCATATCCCTCACACTCGTAGGAATATTGGTCAAGCACACAGATAATTGTGTGGACAAATGCACAGTCTTAGGGAAAACCTATACAAACTGCTCCTATAAGTTGTGAAATGGAGACAATAATAGATGTGGCAGTAGCATGCAAGTTTTGAAGGGTGTGAAGTAAAACAGAAAACCTTAATTATTAGTGATTGCAATCATCAAGGACATGCTAGACAACCACAAATGTGATATGGAACAGCATATAATTTTCTATGATGCATAAAAAGGACAAGCTGTGGAAATCATAACAGGAGAGATGTATGTACACAGGAGATGTGGGACATGATGAAACCTGTACTGTGATTGAACTCTTGTCAGAAATGAATCATATAGTGACAGTTCATAAGCAATCATGAGTGTGAATTTATTTGGCCACATTTAAAAGTGAGTACAATAACCCCTAAGAAAGTATCATATCCAAGAAGACTGCATCAGAACACATCTGTGCAGCAAGTCATCATTGTCTACCAACAAGTCTTTCATACACAGTTTCAGTGTTTATCAGATAGAATTGGAAAGACTGCCTACCAAAGTCACAGTTGCATGACATTTGTTTTACTTAATGCTGCCACACAAATGTTTGCACATTGTGAGAACAGAACCATGTGATGAGTGTGACAACATTACTGCTAGCAGACAAATGACTTGAAAATTCTACAACAAACATCAGTGATAGTTGGAACACAATGCTCAACATACCTCAAAGACCTTTAGAACAGCATATCAGGGTTACAGTGAACAGTAGAAGCAGTGATAGTTGACAGAAGAAATAAACACATAGGCCTATATCACTGCTGTTGTCCACACCCACATTGACAGTATCTTCCCATGCATGAGCCATGCAATCAAAGGGAAATTCTTAACAGGTTTTCCCAGAGGATACAAAATAAAAATTGCCATTTTCAGACAGTGAATAGGGAAGTTGCTTTGCCCTAACAGTTGAGCAATGGATGATATAAAAGTTATATTATTAAACTGGTCATAATTACAAGGAAGTACAGAACCTAAGAGATCAAAATCACCCAGCCAAAAAAAAAAAAAATGCTATAAAATATATCACATCACATCTGTTGAGTAAAACATTACAGCATGTCACCAGTGCTTTTTTTGGTTTCCTACATGCTCAGACAATGTATACATTGATGGATGTGAACACTTAACTATATTATTTATAGTCTCTACATCCATACAGCATCTATTTATTAAACTAAAATGGTGATGTCTCTGAAGTGGATCACGAAATACATGCTATTCTAAAGTTGTATTCTCTCACTTAAAAATGATCACATCGTATATTACACATGTAGGCATTTGCATTAAAAACAGTGCAGTCTATCATTACAAATAATGGTACTTGGGTATTATTGCTGGCTAGTTTGGAGAAGAAATAACACGATTATTCTGTCTGGAAGTGCAAATAGCAAAAATGTTAAAGCGCAAAAGCATTCACTACTGCTAAGATTTTACAGGCTGTATTAAGTAGCATTTGCTTGGAGTTTGGGAAGTTTCTGCAGTGAACATGCATGCTCAGAAATGTTCCACGATTACGGAAACATAAAAATCTTTTTTCATGCCCTTGTTTCAGTTGTAATATGCAAATTTCATTGGACTTTGGGAAATTCCTGCAGTGAACATGCATGCTCAGATGTTTACCACAATGAGGGAAACCTAAAAATCTGTTTTCGTGAACTCATTTCACTTGAAGTATGCGAGTTTTGCAACCGCGAATATGTGGTTGCGCTAATACGTAAGTACCATTATTTGTATAGATTGAGTTTTGTGAGAAACTGAGGTTGTTGGGTCTAAGTCAGTCCAATAGATTGAAAAGAGGATCTCTTTCTGGTATCTAAGTGACATAATTAGCTTATATGTAACTGAACTCATTTTCTTTCTCAATGAGAGTAAGCTACATAGAGTTTTACAAGTGTTAATGTCATTAATATCTAAATTAGGGCCATTTAGAATTTTGTTACACATTTTCCTTATTTGTCTCAGTATAATAGTTTAACTTTTAGGAAGATTTAGGGCAGATCTCAATTCTGAGATGGGGAGGTTCCTAAAGGGGTAAATATCCAACACACACTTCTTTTTTAAAAGAGGGAAGTTATTTACATTTAACATTAAGTTATTAAGTTTAAGGTTTGGATTCAGGTGTAGTAGTTGCAGGGTTTTGAAAGCATTGGAAAGTTTCAATAATTTAACAAGTTTTGGTAAGCCAGTTATGTGAAACTTTAATGAAGAGTGTAGTTTAGTGCTTTTCAAACTCTAGAGCTAAAGAAACGGAGAGCTCTGGGATTAAATTTAAGAGATCTAACATAGTTATAAAACAGTTCTATTCAAATCTGAGACCATGTCTTCTTGTGTTGCCCTGTCAGCAGAAATTACTATTAATCTGCTAATATTAATTATGTTGTAGAATAATTTGATGTTGGGGAGGTTTCATTTTTTGGATATATCAGTTTTTGACAGGAAATTCTGACATATTTATGGGAGAATATGAATTTGGATAGAGAAGAGTATAACCTTTTAAAAAATATGTTATGTACTATCACATTGGAGGTATTAAAAATATATAGAAGTCTTGGTAGAATGTTCATCTTAATAACCACCACCTTTGATAAGAATGGTAGCTGAAGTTTATTCCATCTAAGGCAATCTTGTAAGGTTAGCCATAATTTAGTGATATTGTTTTGGTAGAGCAATTTTGGCTCTTGCTGAAAAGAAATTCCTAGATAATTCAGGGAATGTTTTGCTTTGATTTCAGCAGGCTGGTGGTATAAACGAAGATGATGAGATGGATTAATTGGAAATATTGAGGCTTTTTCTGGATATAACTTATAGCTGGAAAACTTTGAAAAGGTATTGATGGATTTTTATATTTTCCGTAGATCAAAGCTGGGTAGAGTAAAATATATGTTAAGGACATCCACAAAAGATGACAGTGCAATTTTAGCATTATAGAGCACAGGTTCATGATGGTGGCTTTTAGGTTCATAGGTTCATAGGTTGGTACTAGGCTATTGGCACTAGGGCCTATACAAGTCTAGTCATAACAATTCCCTGGCTATTTCTTCCCACACTATTTACTTCCCTGGACCCCTGTCTGTTTTTTGTGTAATAATAAGGAATTTGTGTAATAAGTAAGAAAAGGGGTTCAATGTAAAGGTTAAAAAGGTATGGGGATAATGGGGATCCTTGTCTTGAACTATTCCTAATAGCAATCCGTGAAGAAGTAGACATTAATCTATAATGATGTATAAGCATTCATGTACAGTGACTTAACAATTTCAATAAAGCTTGGGTGTAATCCAAAGTGGGGGTAAAACCGAGAGGAGAACATCCGAGTTGAGTCTATGAAACATCTTGGGGGGTGTCAATTGCAAATGCAAATATAGGATTGTGACTTTGACTGGAAAGTGGTATCAGAGCAACTAGTAAAAGGGTATTACCACAAGTTTTCTTAACTTGTATAAATCCTGATTAGCTAGGTGATACAATGATTGGAATAATGGGTTTTAATCTATTAACCATTATTGCAGTAAAGATTTTGATGTCTACATTAATCAAGGAGATAGGTCTGTAACTCCATGGGTTTTTCGGGTCAGCATTTTCTTTAAGGATAAAAATGGTTTTAGAAGAATTAAGGTGAAAAACTGTTATACTATTATTTTTAACGTGATTAAAAAATATAATACAATTTCTGAGATTTTCAAATAGAAGGTCTTGTAGAATTTCAAAGTGAATCCATCAGGCACTGGAGCTTTGTTTGATTTGAGATTATTTATTGCAGTTATTATTTCTTGCTGGGTAATAGGATATTTGAGTCTCTTGATTAGAATTTTACTGTAAATCAGCTACTATTTTTTTTTTTTTTTAAGTAAGCTTTCTTCGATATTGTGTATTATTTTATAATAGGTTACTTTGCTGAAAAAAGTCCCTCTTAATTGTGCTTTAGTAGAAGCCCAAATAATGTCAAAAGGTAGATGGGAAGTAGAAGATACCCTCAGAAAATCATCCAGGAGAGAGTTCACCTCCCTAACAATGTCCTCTTTTATTAATAAGTTGGGGTTCAAATCCAGTTGTAACCCCTATTCCTAAAGATAGGTTTAATGGTCCAAATGAAAGCAGGTGTGATTCTTGAATGGTTTGAGAAGAATCTAATTCTGTGAAGAAACTGATATCCATATTTAAAACGACTTCTGAAATATAAGAAAAAGTCAGTCCTGGCCCAAGCTTTATGACAGGTTGAGTAGAACATAAACCTATCCTTTGGTGTATTTACATTTTGGTAATTGTATGGGTCAAATAAATTAAAGTAATGTTTTATCTCCATAACTGTCATAGTGGTGTATATGTTATATGGTTTATTTCAATTTGTCCTATCTGAAAAGGGGTCCTGATAAGAAGTCCAATCTCCCCCTAAAATTATATAGTGGTTGTCAAAGTGAGTTAATATCTTATAGAGAGACATAAAAAATTCATGTTGTTTAGAGCACAGGGCATATAGGTTTAATAGTAGCACAGGTTTAACATGATGAGGGCATCTGGAAGTTACATAACACCATCTTCCCTCAGGGTCTGTGTCATACCGCAAGGTATTGTCTTGAAATTTTTTTTTGACTATGATTGCTACACCCAGGCTATTTGATTTTTTTACAGGCTGCAGTAATTATTTTAACCATTTTTCCCATGTCATGAGTCAGGTGTTCAGGTAGTATGTGTGTCTCTTGAACTAATATTATGTTTGCTTTGGATTTAAAAATTAGGTGAAAAAACGCTTTATTTTTCTGTCATTCTGAATCACCCTTACATTCCATGAGTCAATAAACCACATATTGTAACTTTACAAGTAAAATTAATTGAGTAGGAATAGCCTTGATTGGAAGGAAACTTAAGTAACCAGTAGTACGGCACACTTCTCTAAGTGATGGCAAATAGCACTTGTCTCTTCCTGCACTAACCCCATGCCTACCCACAAATCTACCTAACCCGTACTATAGAGCGAGAAGTGGAGACATATATAAAAGTATATAAAGCACATCATCTCCAAAACACTTTTTTAAAACCAGATTTCCCCATAAAAAAAAACATTTAAGTAAGATATGTATAGCATAACTTACCTAAACACATTAACATCCCTATACCAAGCTCCTATTTAGCTGTTTAGATAAAGATCATAAGATATAGAGTAGAGAGAGAGAAAGGAAGAAAGAGAAAACAGGAAAGCCTTTAATTAGATAAGGGCCAATATAAACTAACCATGTATGTAAGTAGAGTTATTAAGCTCAAACTAACTTCAAGATGTATTGATGTACACAAAGACTAAACATTAATGGTATGGCATATATAGCAACCAACTGCACAAAAATCAGGCAAGACAAACCAGGTGAAACAAACCGGAAAGAAGGCAGTCAGAAATAACACCAAAAATCCCAAGCAAAATCAGGAACACTTCCTAAGAAATACTTGAACGCAACTTTATTTGTAAAATAAAAGCGTTTTCGCTGCTATTCAATGCAAGCAGCTTCTTCAGAATACAATAAAACATTAAGCGCCAAGCAGTAAATACTAATTTAAAATAGGCGTATACATCATGACATCACAACTGCACAGGTGGAAAGTTAACAAGCACTACTTTTAAACAAACAGGGCAGTGTTGCAATTAAAATTAGTTAGAACCTTATTACAAAGAATTCAAAATGATCAAACAATTTTATAAGTTACAAAGACTAAAAACAGAACTAAACTATTTGCCATCAGTTAATCTAAAGCTGTAAACATTCAAAACCTGAGGAAGTTAGAAGTATTAGAAGTGAAACAAAATAGGTGACTTCTTGGATCACAAAACTCCCAAATAATGGTATAAAACAAAGTAGTAACAAATCTAGGGGCCAAAATACGTTACTATAGTTGTAATCATAAGCCAAATGGTATAAAACCACTAGTTTAATGGCTTGATCAGCTGTTTACTTTATGTAACTTCTCATTTTCAGCACCACTGAGATGTTACAATTGTCATTAAGACCAGGGTTATGAAAAGCATTTAGTTTTATCTGCCATTCTAATTCGCGTAGTTCTAAAAGAAGGGACAAGGGACCCCCCCTAATACTCATTGGGATATGATCAATCCCCATGAAGTCAAATTTATGATCTGGAAAATTTTCTACGTGTCTAGCAAGTGCATTCTCCTGTTTATTAGTCCTAATGGCATAGACGTGCTCGTATATACGCTGCCGCAATTTGCGGTCCGTCTTGCCTATGTAGAATGCAGGACATGTGTTACAAAACGCTCCATAAATGACTGATTTTGAGTTACAATTGATGGTGTGTTTAATATAGTATTTGATGTCATTAACAGTGAAAGAAAGTCCTACTCTGACTAAGTGGCACCAATTACATGCACCACACGTCATAGAGCCTTTGCATTTATTGAAATTCAGTTCATGACTAGATTGTAAAAGCTCCTTTAAGTTCCTTCCTTTCCTAAACACTACTCTAGGAAAAGGTCCCAGCTTTTCAAATAAGAGTACATCATTCCTAATAAATTCCCAGTTTTTATTCAGAATACTACAGATTTTCTTTGTGTCATTGTTGAATGTTGTAGTGAAACTAGTGATACGAAAAGGTCTAGTCTGGATATCCGTCCTATCACTGACCAATACGTGAGTGTGATCTTCACCAGTAGAGTTTTGGCCCAGAATTGGTGAATCTGACACTAGTTCAATACTCTGTTTAAGAAGTGGTTTATAAAAGCCACCTACTAGCTTACATTCTATTTCAATAGCAATCTCATCTATTAGTGTAGTTGGGTAGCCCCTGTTCAAAAATTGATTTTTAAGAAACTCACATTCATCCCTAAAGGTATCTGCTGAGTTACACATACGGGCCGCTCTCACATATTGGCCCTTTACAATAGCCTTCTTTTGTCTGAAGGGATGTTGACTAGTGAAATGTAATAAGGAGTTGCAATGTGTCGTTTTCCTAAACACTTTAGATAAGTACATCTCACTAGGATAGTCTTTACTAAGATTGACATCTAAATAGTCAATCTCAACATTTGAGAAATTAGATGTAAACTTCAAAAATGTAGTCGTGTCGTTCATGAAACTGTCTAAATTCTCCGCCTCAAGACCGCTACCTTTCAACAAAATAAAAATGTCATCCAGGTAACGTGTATAGAGGCGGATCTGATCAACAAATCTAGGATTATTTAAAATGAATTTGGACTCCCAAAAGGCCATGAACATGTTGGCTACGCTGGCTCCACATGGGGAGCCCATGGCTATACCTTGTTTTTGCAAAAAGATTTTTTCATTAAAAATGAAAAAATTGGAGTCAAGGACAATATCCAGTAGTTCTGTTACTATACTGATTTCATTTTTAGTAGCTCCCAAATCTCTTAGTTGCATTCCAACCCACTCAGAGGCCTCAAGATGGGGGATAGATGTATAGAGGTCCACCACATCAATGGTTAGGAAATTGTACTCTACATTAAATGGAATTTCGTTGATACTACTAAGGAAATTCCAAGAGTCTTTACAGATTGAAGGAATTCTCTTTAAATACTTTAACAAAATATGGTCAATCAATTTAGAACAATTGTAGGTCATCGAAAACCTGCCATCTATCAATGCCCTCATCGGGGGATTCTCAAGGTTTTTATGAATCTTGGGTATACCAAACATCATGGGTACCTTAGGGAAGGATATATCCAAGAAATTATACATTTCGATATCAATTTTACCCTCCAAGAACATGTCTCTAAGGTAACCCCTGATCTTCCTATAGGTGCCATTCATTTCGTTAATCGAAGACAGGCAGTAGGCAGGTGTATCCAAGACAGAACACATTTTTTCTATGTACAAACTATTTTCAAAAATAACCAACCCTCCCCCTTTATCAGGTTTTATTACTCTAACTGGTAAAAGTTTGAAGTCAGAAAGAGCTCTTCTCTGCTCCTTCGTAATATTTTGTGAATTGTTAGATCCCAAATAATTCCTAGTATTTTTTTAGTTCTCTGATATCTAACTCACAGATGTTTTCAAAAACTTTTAACACAGTGTGTAGTGGGGGGTTGAAAGTACTAGGAGTTTTAAGCTCAGATCTAGGTAAAGCTATAGAGTTGTTAAATAACAGATCTAAATTCAACTTCCTAGTATAACACTTAAGGTCTATGATCGTTTTAGTTAGGTCACAGTCAGAGCTAGGAACAAAAGTGTTTCCTCTAGACAAAATTTCTATAAGCTCAGGTGACAACATAACTTTTGAAAAATTATAAATTTTGAAGTCCCCTTTTGAGTTGTATTGAATACAAAAATTCGATGTCTCTTGTCTTTCCACATCCAAGACATTAGGCAAGTTGGTCAGTTGTTCCGAGTTCTGCTCCTCGTTTGATATGTTCGTTGTGGAAGCTGACCTAAAAAATTTTCATTGTCGTTACTAGTACTAGGCCCAGGGTTGTTTTTCCTGGTTCTGTCCTTATTGTTATAGTTAGTATTCCCATTAGGCCTATTAGACCATTTATGTCTATTATTTTGTTGAATCCTGTCCCCAGTTTTATTACTAGAACCAGGAAGGTATGACTCTGGTTCAACACCGTCAAGGCTGTCCAAGCCCAAAGTAGGAGCTACTTGTAGTTTCGGATAGGCCTGCTGATGGTAATAAGAGTCCCTGTCTCTGTTAAGCTTTTTGATTTTATTCTGTTTGAGTTTAGACAATAAGCCCTCAATACTAATGAAAATGCGGTCATAATCGAATTTATATTGCAGAAAGTCAATGTCCATTTTGATGGTGTTGTCCAGAATTTTTATTTCCTCAGTCAAAGAAGTAATATTTAAAGTGTAATGCTTGATTAACATTTCAAGCAGTTGAGCACCCTGTTTTTCAAACAGCGTGACAAGTTCTGTAAGGAAAGCAGTCCCCTGAATGAGTCCAGAGGGTGAAAAAGCAGAGCGGAGGCCCTTAGGCACTATATTTTCATTAAGGCATTGCTGGAAGTATGAGACTTCAAGCTGCAGTTTTTTCAGTTTAACAAGCTTGACATCCAGTTCCTTAAGATTGTCACAGATAGAACCAACAGAATTCACATCACACTCACCATCTGTAGCCGATCGTTCCAAGGTAGCCGCTCGAGGGAAAACGAACGCTTCCAGGTTATCAATCTATTGGGAAATGGAAGGAACGCCAATAAGCTCCCTGTGGTATTTGTTGGTTCTCTGTTGAGCTCCATTGTTCGACAAATTCCCTTCGCCGTCGATATCTCTGAGTGCAGAAGGGAGTAACCGCTCACCGCTTCGTTGGTATTAGTGCTGTTGAAGCTAGTGTTGTTGGCAATGCGTGTGCAACGCTGTCCTGCTGGAATATTACTTGATGGCAAACAGCGTGAGTTTTGATTCTCAAAAGCCTCCATACGAGAGTGCAGTGAGTCAATTTTTTGTGATAAGGTCAATAGGATCGTGTTAATATCTAAGGCGGTATTAGATTGAATAACCGCTGGCTGGTCTCCATCCGAATGGAAGATGGAGGGTGTACTCGGACTGCTGACTCTTCCCGAAGCCATGAAAAACAACAGACTGCACAATGTTTTATTGTATTCTGAAGAAGCTGCTTGCATTGAATAGCAGCGAAAACGCTTTTATTTTACAAATAAAGTTGCGTTCAAGTATTTCTTAGGAAGTGTTCCTGATTTTGCTTGGGATTTTTGGTGTTATTTCGGACTGCCTTCTTTCCGGTTTGTTTCACCTGGTTTGTCTTGCCTGATTTTTGTGCAGTCTGTTGTTTTTCATGGCTTCGGGAAGAGTCAGCAGTCCGAGTACACCCTCCATCTTCCATTCGGATGGAGACCAGCCAGCGGTTATTCAATCTAATACCGCCTTAGATATTAACACGATCCTATTGACCTTATCACAAAAAATTGACTCACTGCACTCTCGTATGGAGGCTTTTGAGAATCAAAACTCACGCTGTTTGCCATCAAGTAATATTCCAGCAGGACAGCGTTGCACACGCATTGCCAACAACACTAGCTTCAACAGCACTAATACCAACGAAGCGGGTGAGCGGTTACTCCCTTCTGCACTCAGAGATATCGACGGCGAAGGGAATTTGTCGAACAATGGAGCTCAACAGAGAACCAACAACAACCACAGGGAGCTTATTGGCGTTCCTTCCATTTCCCAATGGATTGATAACCTGGAAGCGTTCGTTTTCCCTCGAGCGGCTACCTTGGAACGATCGGCTACAGATGGTGAGTGTGATGTGAATTCTGTTGGTTCTATCTGTGACAATCTTAAGGAACTGGATGTCAAGCTTGTTAAACTGAAAAAACTGCAGCTTGAAGTCTCGTACTTCCAGCAATGCCTTAATGAAAATATAGTGCCTAAGGGCCTCCGCTCTGCTTTTTCACCCTCTGGACTCATTCAGGGGACTGCTTTCCTTACAGAACTTGTCACGCTGTTTGAAAAACAGGGTGCTCAACTGCTTGAAATGTTAATCAAGCATTACACTTTAAATATTACTTCTTTGACTGAGGAAATAAAAATTCTGGACAACACCATCAAAATGGACATTGACTTTCTGCAATATAAATTCGATTATGACCGCATTTTCATTAGTATTGAGGGCTTATTGTCTAAACTCAAACAGAATAAAATCAAAAAGCTTAATAGAGACAGGGACTCTTATTACCATCAGCAGGCCTATCCAAAACTACAAGTAACTCCTACCTTGGGCTTGGACAGCCTTAATGGTGTTGAATCAGAGTCACATCTTCCTGGTTCTAGTAATAAAACTGGGGACAGGATTCAACAAAATAATAGACATAAATGGTCTAATAGGCCTAATGGGAATACTAACTATAACAATAAGGACAGAACCAGGAAAAACAACCCTGGGCCTAGTACTAGTAACGACAATGAAAATTTTTTAGGTCAGCTTCCACAACGAACATATCAAACGAGGAGCAGAACTCGGAACAACTGATCAACTCCCCCAATGCCTTGGATGTGGAAAGACAAGAGACATCTAATTTATGTATTCAATATAATTCAAAAGGGGACTTCAAAATCTATAATTTTTCAAAAGTTATGTTGTCATCTGAGCTTATAGAAATTTTGTCTCGAGGAAACACTTTTGTACCTAGCTCTGACTGTGATCTAACTAAAACGATCATAGACCTTAAATGTTATACTAGGAAGTTGAATTTAGACCTGTTATTTAACAACTCTATAGCTTTACCTAGGTCTGAGTTAAAAACTCCTAGTACTTTCAACCCCCCTCTACACACTGTGTTAAAAGTCTTTGAAAACATCTGTGAGTTAGATATTAGAGAACTAAAAAATACTAGAAACTACTTGGGATCTAACAATTCACAAAACATTTCGAAGGAGCAGAGAAGAGCTCTATCTGACTTCAAACTTTTACCAGTTAGAGTAATAAAACCTGATAAAGGGGGAGGGTTGGTCATCTTTGAAAACAGTATGTACATAGAAAAAATGTCTTCTGTCTTGGATACACCTGCCTACTGCCTGTCTTCGATTAACGAAATGAATGGCACCTATAGGAAGATCAGGGGTTACCTTAGAGACATGTTCTTGGAGGGTAAAATTGATATCGAAATGTATAATTTCTTGGATATATCCTTCCCTAAGGTACCCATGATGTTTGGTATACCCAAGATTCATAAAAACCTTGAGAATCCCCCGATGAGGGCATTGATAGATGGCAGGTTTTCGATGACCTACAATTGTTCTAAATTGATTGACCATATTTTGTTAAAGTATTTAAAGAGAATTCCTTCAATCTGTAAAGACTCTTGGAATTTCCTTAGTAGTATCAACGAAATTCCATTTAATGTAGAGTACAATTTCCTAACCATTGATGTGGTGGACCTCTATACATCTATCCCCCATCTTGAGGCCTCTGAGTGGGTTGGAATGCAACTAAGAGATTTGGGAGCTACTAAAAATGAAATCAGTATAGTAACAGAACTACTGGATATTGTCCTTGACTCCAATTTTTTCATTTTTAATGAAAAAATCTTTTTGCAAAAACAAGGTATAGCCATGGGCTCCCCATGTGGAGCCAGCGTAGCCAACATGTTCATGGCCTTTTGGGAGTCCAAATTCATTTTAAATAATCCTAGATTTGTTGATCAGATCCGCCTCTATACACGTTACCTGGATGACATTTTTATTTTGTTGAAAGGTAGCAGTCTTGAGGCGGAGAATTTAGTCAGTTTCATGAACGACACGACTACATTTTTGAAGTTTACATCTAATTTCTCAAATGTTGAGATTGACTATTTAGATGTCAATCTTAGTAAAGACTATCCTAGTGAGATGTACTTATCTAAAGTGTTTAGGAAAACGACACATTGCAACTCCTTATTACATTTCACTAGTCAACATCCCTTCAGACAAAAGAAGGCTATTGTAAAGGGCCAATATGTGAGAGCGGCCCGTATGTGTAACTCAGCAGATACCTTTAGGGATGAATGTGAGTTTCTTAAAAATCAATTTTTGAACAGGGGCTACCCAACTACACTAATAGATGAGATTGCTATTGAAATAGAATGTAAGCTAGTAGGTGGCTTTTATAAACCACTTCTTAAACAGAGTATTGAACTAGTGTCAGATTCACCAATTCTGGGCCATAACTCTACTGGTGAAGATCACACTCACGTATTGGTCAGTGATAGGATGGATATCCAGACTAGACCTTTTCGTATCACTAGTTTTACTACAACATTCAACAATGACACAAAGAAAATCTGTAGTATTCTGAATAAAAACTGGGAATTTATTAGGAATGATGTACTCTTATTTGAAAAGCTGGGACCTTTTCCTAGAGTAGTGTTTAGGAAAGGAAGGAACTTAAAGGAGCTTTTACAATCTAGTCATGAACTGAATTTCAATAAATGCAAAGGCTCTATGACGTGTGGTGCATGTAATTGGTGCCACTTAGTCAGAGTAGGACTTTCTTTCACTGTTAATGACATCAAATACTATATTAAACACACCATCAATTGTAACTCAAAATCAGTCATTTATGGAGCGTTTTGTAACACATGTCCTGCATTCTACATAGGCAAGACGGACCGCAAATTGCGGCAGCATATATACGAGCACGTCTATGCCATTAGGACTAATAAACAGGAGAATGCACTTGCTAGACACGTAGCAAATTTTCCAGATCATAAATTTGACTTCATGGGGATTGATCATATCCCAATGAGTATTGGGGGGGTCCCTTGTCCCTTCTTTTAGAACTACGCGAATTAGAATGGCAGATAAAACTAAATGCTTTTCATAACCCTGGTCTTAATGACAATTGTAACATCTCAGTGGTGCTGAAAATGAGAAGTTACATAAAGTAAACAGCTGATCAAGCCATTAAACTAGTGGTTTTATACCATTTGGCTTATGATTACAACTATAGTAACGTATTTTGGCCCCTAGATTTGTTACTACTTTGTTTTATACCATTATTTGGGAGTTTTGTGATCCAAGAAGTCACCTATTTTGTTTCACTTCTAATACTTCTAACTTCCTCAGGCTTTGAATGTTTACAGCTTTAGATTAACTGATGGCAAATAGTTTAGTTCTGTTTTTAGTCTTTGTAACTTATAAAATTGTTTGATCGTTTTGAATTCTTTGTAATAAGGTTCTAACTAATTTTAATTGCAACACTGCCCTGTTTGTTTAAAAGTAGTGCTTGTTAACTTTCCACCTGTGCAGTTGTGATGTCATGATGTATACGCCTATTTTAAATTAGTACTTACTGCTTGGCGCTTAATGTTTTATTGTATTCTGAAGAAGCTGCTTGCATTGAATAGCAGCGAAAATGCTTTTATTTTACAAATAAAGTTGCGTTCAAGTATTTCTTAGGAAGTGTTCCTGATTTTGCTTGGGATTTTTGGTGTTATTTCGGACTATATATAGCAACCAACATTATCCAAAAAAGAACTATTATAACTAGAAGTGTAATCACAATTATTATCTATGCTTGGAGTCAAAGTAGCACATATTCTACATGGAGTAAAGCAGATCGGATAATAACAGTAAATTATTGGGTTAATTGCATGAACTGACACCAGTGGTGCAGAAAATTAAGGAATTATGCCTGGTAAAACCCGTGTCTGATAACCAAAGGTGAGCAAATACTTATTCTTAAGCTTTAGTACATTTGGGATATATTTTAAGTACATTTTTATTCTAACAAGAATTGATACTAAAACAGGTCAACTTATCAAGCATAATTCCAGAATTGCAGAAATAAAAGTAGTGGCATCACATCTATAAAAATAACTTTAGTTCTCATACTTTAAAATTTGACTGTAAGATTCCTCAAATGCATACAACCAAACAAAGCATGCACTACTTTGACCGTTTCTTTTACCTGAGGGTATCAGTAATATTTTGTTAGCAAGCTAGTGGATTCTATGCATATTTGACATTTGTAGCCCTTGGGTTTACTATCATTATAGCAACTGACAGATGTTTCTGAAATCGGAATGTCAAAACATATGTGTGAAAAGTGTGGTGTCCGATGTTTAACATGTCGAATTATGTAATGGTTTTGTGAATTCGGCATTACTATTTCAGATTTCACATCCACCATAATGAGTCCAAGAAGTTTTGAATCTGAAACTTATTCCATGTTACAACAAACCCGTATACATACAATTGCTAGTACAACTATCATTGCTAAAGCACCCTAATATGTAGATAAGATGCAGTAGAGGAAAGGCTAATTCCTGAAACGTACTTCACACAATAATAGGGAGGTATCCATATTGTGCAGTGTCAATAGTATGTCATTCTTCCACAAGTATCCCCAACATATTTTGAATGCCAGAAATGTCACCAAAGTAATCATACATCTCTAGCATTGAAGTGAACTAGTAATTACAGTTAAAAAGAGCAGTGATGTGCAAAGAGCTATACAAATCCCTCAGGAGTAAACTGCTCTTGACATACTAAAAATTTCTCAAACATTGCTTCTTTGTCTACCAATCTACATTTCTTAGGAGACGGAGGTACACAGCACTAGATTCCATTTTTAATATCCTCAATATGGTTCCATTCCAGCATTATAGACATAACACATCCAAAATATATAATTGTTTTTTGCCGAGCAGACTACATAAATGATGGTGCTGACCTTCTACTGCATTCTGACTGCAAGGATACCCTTTGTTGCATGTATCCTACTGATTCCAGAATGTTACATCATATAATGGAGGCTATCTCTCTGAAGTACAACTTTGTATGCCATATCTTCTTGGCCTACCCAATATATAATTATTCTTGAAAAAGTCACATGAACCCTTCGCTGAATCTGGTATTGCTGCCTCAATAGTAGTAAATGTTGGCAGTATATTCTCAGGAGACGCAAACACTAATGCCAGAATTTGTTTGCATAGTAAAACAAATTGAGTATCTTTGCCAAATAGTGATGTTAAGTTTAACTGCTGTATCTGTCTCCATAGGATTTGACATAGGTGGAACCAGCAGCCTTTATTCGCTTATCCTTTTAAAATTTTAATGGCAGTGGTAATCAATGTCATTAAGTTGAAGGAACATAAACCTGTTAACATTCTGTGATTTCCAAGAGTATTTTTTGACATTATGACTTTCTATCACAAGTACGACTGCATTGTCATGATCAGAATATTGATAGTAAACCATAGCCCTTGTCCACACTATTAATCGACAGGTTACAATGTCACACAGAAGTGATAAAGAACTAAGAATGTCTCTCTGCATTTCTGCCAACCCTGTATAGTCCAACCTCTGACCAAGATTTATTTTCTTTTTTTTTTTCCTTTTATCCCTCCCCAATAGGTAAAGTAGAAATTTAAACACGACAGTAATACACTCAAATTCTGTGGTCCATATGCTGATTTTGAATGATACTTATCTTGAAAGGAAAGTTTGACACTGAAACCTAGTAATTGTCATCCTCCTCCTGTTCTAGTAAAGAAAAATTAGATTTGTGACCAAATGGCAGCCAAAGATCTTTTCAGATCACACAATAAATAGCATATCCTTTCTGATAAAGCTCCCTGATTGAGATATAAATGATCTGATGCACCACACAACATGGTTTGAATTGACATTTATTTCAGTGTAGACAAAAGGTGAGTGTTCCCTATATTAATGATCAAGCGGGATGTTACATCGAAGGAAGTGCATAGGAGGCATTAAAGGAAAATGATCTCTTGTGTAAACAGGAGAGTTTTAAGCTTCCAGCTGGAAAATCAGTCTTTAGTACCCCCAGCTGGATACAAACAAATTTATCCATTTAGCGACCATCTCGTCAATAACAACTGCAATGAATAAAGTAACAGCAAAACAGGATGGTACAAGGTCGAGTCTTCTAAAGTTCAGCGATCAGCAGTTTTCTTTACAGGTAGTTTGTTAAAGGCAGATAAAAAGGCACTCTTTGCTTCTTTGATTGAAGAAACTGTGTATTTAGCTCCTTTTTATTGAAAAGATAGGGCATTGGGGTATTTCATTTGGGTTTTAACTTTTTTAATTAGATGTGCACAAAATGGGGACAGTTTTTGTCTTTCTTGCTTTATTTTTAGTGGAAGGTCTTGTGAAAAGGAAATTCTGTTGCCATTCTAGGTAATGTATTTTTCATGCTTAGCAGCTGATAAAATTTAAAATATGTCTTGATAATTCAGAAGTTTATTGTAGACTTGTCTTAGCTTGTCTGTGTTTTGGGAGGTCCGGATCACACGGTGTGCTCTTTCTATAACTAGTTGTTACGCTTCAGCTGTGTTTTGGAGTAAGGTGCCTATAATTAGATGTACCATTTCATTGAGATTCAGATGTGCATATTGCTCAGGGATTCCTTGAATAATGATATTATTTCATCTGGATCTTGCTTCCAGATCGATAATTTTTCATTGTAGTTCCTGGATGTGTTTGGAGTTAAACTCCAACTCTTTCTGAAGATGGTCTAGTTTGATTTCATTTTCAAGGACCCTTGCCTCCATTTTTTCTATTCTAGTTAGAGTTTGGTTAATTGAGTCCCCAATAGACTGAAGTTGATTGGAGAATTTCTGTAGAGCCAGCTGTATAGGCTGCAAAGCCATTTTTAAAACATTGAGGTTAGTGGGCTGTTCTAATTTTGTTTGATTTGTCCCTTTGGTTGTATCCTGATGTTTCCCAGTCCTGGTTCTTTTTGATATAATTTCCTTTTCTGGAGAAGCAACTGATGTGAACTTGTTTTTTTTTTTTTTTTTTGCAGTTTGAGTTTTCATGTTAGCTACTTCATTTGACATCTTTGACTTTTCTTTTTCACTAAGACCTGGGTAGTTGTCAGTTAAAACCTCATGGTTGAATCCAGGCCAGGATACTCAACCTAATTACGACTAATCTTCCTCTCTTTCAGGTTAAAAACTAATTTGTGTGAGGTTAGAGCATCTCAGTTGTATTTTATAAAGGCAGGAAGGCTTATTGCATATATTTTGTATAGCTCTGAATTGATCTGGTTATATCGTTTCTGGTTACCCTATCAGAGCTAAGTAATAGCAGTGTCTATAGGTTGGCAGCCATTTTAAATCCCCCACCATTTTCCTTTTCAGACACACTCATACTGAGTGCACACTGCTAGATTCAATAATTATTCCATAGACTCTAGATCTGTGCACTAAATCTTCTTGTCACATGGAGAAGTTAAATTATAATTCACATAAAGTGCACAGTCAAGGAAATAACAGAGCAGTGTGTTTGAATGTGTACAGCATCTATTAAAAAGCAATGTATTACCTAGAGGATCAAAACCTGCCAACTTTGAAAGCATTGCCACGAAGTAGAATTTTACACATTTTATTTGTTAAATCCATTCCTACAAGTAAACAGTTGTTTTTGTACACATACATGCAAGTTACATACTGCCAGATTTAATCACCTGTGTATTTAACTCACAGACCCTACACCTGTATACTAACTGCTGATGTCACAGAATTCATAACAGAGATGTCAGAAGGCACACAGATGAAGTGTCAAGTTGAGAAGCATGTTTGAATAGATATGGTCTCCCTCAAAAGAATGTATGGAGGTCATAACCCTCTCCTATTTTAATGTCAGCACTAATCGGAATTGCTTACATGACACCTGTTGAGGAAGCCAGTTCTGCCTGTTATCAGTTGGTGATATACACAGTCATAGTATAGACTGATGGATTTGAACATCTGCCGACCTAACTCTAAAGGTCTCTACAGCTGTGAAATAATTGCTAACATCAAAGAAGAAGATACACCACACTTTTCAGACAGCACACATTGAATGGGGTATTTTGAGCCGGGTGTTCAGATGCATATGGCCTTCTTTAAAAGGTAGTTCAAAACTTGGGGGAACAAAACCCTCCACCTGTGTACATGTTACTATCAAGTAGAACTGTACATATCACATGAATTGCATAAGCCAGTCCTGCCTGTTATGATTTTCTTACACACTCATATGAGGTACACATCAATGGATTCAAATACATACCTAACTCATTATATAGATTCTACACCTCTTTACTAACAGCAATAAGCCACAAGAAAAGTCTTGTCATCAGAGTTGACAGAGAGCACATAACTGAGGTGTAACATTATACAGTTTATTGGAATGCATATGGCCTCCTTTAAAGCGAGGACAATTGGTGATCAAAACCATATACCTGTGTAAATGTTAACACTAAGTACAATTGCTCTCACTATATGTTAAGTAAGTCATCCCTGCCTGTTATCAGTTGCTTTAGTACACACACAATACTGGATTTAAATACTTGGCTGAATCAGTCTGCATTCTTTAGCCTTGTGCAAGAACTGCTGATGCAACAGAAGAAGTTATGTCAGAGATCAGATATGTCAGAAAGCACGCAGTTGGTGTCAAGTTAAATAGTATGTTGGAATGCATATTGCCTCCTTTAAAAGCAAGTACAATAGTTGGGGGATCAAAACCCTCCGTCTGTGCAAATGTTACTAGTAAGTATGTGTCTACAAATATCTGTTAAGTAAGCCAGTCATGCTTGCTACCAGCTGATTTTGTACAAACACTGCTAGCACCTGTCTACCTCACTCTACATTCTCCAGACCTGTGCACTAATGGATGATGTCATAGAAGAAGTAGTTGTAAGAAAGCTCATATTTGAAAGGAGCATGATGTGTATGGAGGAATTCCAATGTGCTTGTGAAACTGATACCAGTAAGGGTCACAACTTGTATTGATAATGCAAACATTCCTCAAGAGTACATTAAACAATTGAGCCTATTATACTTATAATAATAACAACTGCTTCCTTTTGCTTTTATCAGAATTGTTTTCTGTTATGCCATGGGAATAAGAATATTAGTCTGTGGAGCAACTTATAAATGTGACTGAAGGCCAATTGCCATCAGTTTTTGCTAGGGGACATAAAGTGTCATTTACCATTAGTTAATGTTACTGCTAGATGCCAAGTATCACACAAATGCTGATGACCGAAAGAGCAATTTGTGTTTATAAGTCATTTCTGACATTGTGTGTGAAAATGTTTTTTCATCAGATTAAAGGGTGTGAATGGGGGTTAAAAGGACAGTAGTGAAAATGTGGACCAAATGGAAGATAGTTCAGCTGGGGAGTAATTAAGGAATGCACAGGACGGCAGTGGGAATTGACTATAGCTAATAGCTATCCATTTCTCCACAAGATAAGAGTGCATTATGTACAAATAATTTGGTAGATTTGGATACTCTCATCATAACTGTTGTGTGACAACATCATAATAATGTTGTGTGACCATTTTGACCAAATAAATATGTGTGTTGTACACACACTTAGGCAAAGCAGAGAACTATGTATGATGCATAATTTTTTTTTTTCTTGGTGGGACATATTCCCTTTTTTTTTTAAGACAGAGAGAGAGAGAGAGATAAAGGGAAACCTTGGGGAAGGTATTTAGGAATAGCAGGGGTAGATATGTAAGGTAAGTAATAGAGCAGGTGCAGACACACAAGCCATACAGGAAAGAAAGGGCTGCTGATGGAATCAAGAGGGGGGTGTCAACGTGACTGTTTTTTGGTATGGGATTTCAGAGCTGCATTCCTACCCAGCTTGAACACAGTGGGAATCCAGTCCTCACACTAAATGTCATCACTGTCTGCTACTGCAGAAACCTAGGATAGTACTGAATGGAGCAGCACTTTGGCAATTCACCGACAGAGTCTTTCCATGCAGCTGATGTGGTCACCAAGGCCCCTGCCCATTACGTTTTCCACCAGCCCAGTCAGCTCTTACTGGATGAGATAATTGCCACCTCCACTGCCAATACTCCCAGTTTGGAACCAATGCACCATACATTGTAATATTGTGCATATGTCAGCATATCTATTGAGTAATATTTCTGGTCATATATATCATGTGATTCTGATTTACTGTACTACATATGCATAGTGATATGGCAATACTCACCTCAACATCTGTTCAGTGAATGGCAGCTCTGTAACTTGCACTATATGCTGTTCCTTCATTGGAATAATAACTTGAGAGATAGATGCTTTTATGTGGAATACCACCTCCTTCCATTAATTGTTTTTATATCTTGGGTTTTAGCTAACACATATTAATGCCAAGCTAAGGTGTACAGCCAATATAAAATTTCTTAGTGTATGCATAATTATTTTTTGACTTTTTTTAAAGGACAATAACTGTAATTTCTCTAAAATCATCAATAACCTCTAACAGTGCACTATGACAATGTCATACCAAGAATGGCCACACAAATGACAATTTTAGTTGCTGTTCATGTGCATGATGTATGATGCACCTTGTGTTTTGATTCACATTGTGTATTTTTATCAGAAGCCAAATATTGAGGAAAGGTCCATACTGACTGCACATGAGAGTATGTACTTCCATGCATATTCCAGGAGGATTTCCACATGATCAGTACACAGATATGCCACTCAAGCAGTGTGAATGCATGTCTTCCAAAGTGACTTGCTGTCCTTTTCATATTCAGCTACCTTAGTACCTTGATCCCTCTCTTTTCTCATTTATTTGCACATGTACCATTTATTCCACAGCATGCACACAGAAGTAGGTTATATTTAATATTACAGAGATGAGCACTCTGGGAGACGCACAGTCAACATTAAGAGGAATATAACCCACATTCAAAAACTAAATTTCAACATTACCATTTCTAAATTGCATGTGTGTCTAAAAGGTGTAGGGTACATTAGAAAGTTGAAAAAATGCTCATGCGTTATGCCATATAAAAGTGTGTATGTGTGTGTGTATATATATATATATATATATATATATATATATATATATATATATATATATATATATATTTATATACACTTTATTTATGGGTCCCCTTCAGTAGATCAAACATATAACAAGTTTGAACCTCATATGGCCAAGACCATATGTTCGAACTTGTAAATGGTTGATCGGATTGAATGGAAATCTCCATACAGTGCGGAACGGGAAGATTTCCCTTTTTCGCAATGTAGTGCAATCTCAGAGTTGGTATATTTAAGTAAAGGGGGTGTGGGGCATGCAGCCTCCCTCTGACATACATTTAATTTTGTTTTTTGTTGTTTTTTCTTTTTTTACTTCAGTGTTCGAACTATTACAAGTTCGAACATATGGTCTTGGCATTATGTGGTTCAAACTTGTAATATGTTCGATCTACTGAAGTAGATATATA